>NC_073691.1:6689717-6916450 GCF_029784155.1 Uranotaenia lowii
GAAGTTTGTACTGTCATTCGAGTACTGCCCCTCTCAGGGGGTTTTCACTTTCATTCGAGTACTATCCCTCTCAGAGGGTTTGCACTTTCATTCGAGTACTGCCCCTCTCAGGGGGTTTGTACTGCCATTCTTGTGTTGTCTCTCTTAGGGGGTTACTGCCCCACTTAGGGGGTTTGTACTTTCATTCCAGTTCTGCCCCTCTAAGGAGGTTTGAACATCCATTCGTGTACTGCCCATCTCAGGGAGTTAGCATTTCCATTCGAGTACTGCCCCTCTCAGGGGATTTGTACTTCCATTCTTGTGTTGTCCCTCTCAGGGTGTTTGCACTTCCATTCGAGTACTGCTTCTCTTAGGGGGTTTGCACTTCCATTCCAGTACTGCCCCTCTCAGGGGACACTTTTATTCGAGTAGTGCCCCTCTTAGGTGGTTTGTACTGTCATTCGAGTAATGCCCTTCTCAGGGGGTTTGCACTTTCATTCGAGTACTGCCCCTCTCAGTGGGTTATGCACTTATGTATTGGCCCTTTTAATCTAAGGGCCTCAATTGCAATGCACTTATAACCGTTTTTCTGCGCCACAGATGTAGGTACGCTAGAAAACCACAATAAAATAAAACATATCGATATCTGGGGTGAAATTATGAATCCTATTCGATTCGAGATACTCGTTTTTACTCGAATCGAATTAGAATCGGTATTACGTATCTCGATCGAGTTCTAAATTTTAACGTACTCCATTCGAATCGAGCTCGTTCAAGATCGGTAATGCCAAAGACGGTCGAATCTAACGGAACTCGATTGTTTCGAGTTCTATAATCCTGCCCCTGGTTCAAAATGCAGAAAACTGATATAATAGTTTTGTAGGACAAAAACAATCTTGAGATTTCAAGTAATTTTTTGGAATAAAGTTTAAACAAATCGTTTAAGTTCAGCGGTGGTCCTTAGTGCAAATCAAACACACGTTTCGTGAGTTTTTAGTCATTTAGTAGAATGAATCACTTTTTTTTTTGTCAAATCAAACATGTTTCCAAAATTTGATGAACATTACAAGCACACTGTTCGTGATGAGTCGAGTTTAGTTTGTCAAGTTTGGTTTAGTGAAGATATACGTATATTTTTGAATCTTTAGAACCCACTTTTTCATCCTAAATATTGCACTTTCCAGTGTGATCGTTTTCGTTGAAAGAGTTGAAAGAGAGTTTTAAATCAAATTAAGTGTATAAAAGTAACGTTCAGATCTAAGATCGAAGATTTCGAACCAAAATTCAAAATTTTTAGTGACTCTGTGAAAGAATTAAATGTGTCTTCAAATACATTTCTTTAATTGGATAGAGAATACATTTCACCATTCGAACTCCAAACCGGTAGTCATAACATAAATTTACTCCGGATTTCTTCGAACCACAACTCAGGATAACTCCGGAACTAAATATTCATAACGTGAGTGAATGGGGGCAGCAGCAAATCACTGAAATGAAATCCGTAGGAAACATAATTTTCCCCGGACTGGCAGCCAGAAAGGCAAAAGTGTCAAGGCAAGGGCCAATATCCAACCAGAGTAGGCTTTGCAGATACCAACCTACTAAGATAGAAGACGACCCAGTTGCATCAGCCAGCAGCAGCAGCAGCAGGTTGCTGTGATAAATCCAAGATAATCCATGTGCATCAAGCTAACGAGAGATATCTTTTTTTCTTTTTTCTATCTAACTTTCGTAGAGTGTGTCTTGAACCGATGCCAACGTCGTCGTGTGACATAAAAAAGGGGGTTCTGCTACCCGATATTGAAAAGCGAAATTTCCAGTTTTCCAGCGTTTTCCAAAAGAAGGAGCGTGAAAATGCAATTTTCTTACAGACAATGCCCTCTGCCTGCTGGTGCTGCAAAAATTGTGTGGAGGCAAAAAAAATTTGACACTGGGGAGGGACGGATCAGGCAAATGAAAAATGACTTTATATTTAGAAACGACCTCCCGAGACCCCCGTCTCGCCCATTCGTTTGTAACGAGACCTCTTCGATGCCATGATGGTGGGGAATCTTATTTTCAGATTGACGTCGTTGTGACGGATAGGAGGATGATACGCTTTTTGAGGGTAAACAACAGAACCTACCTAAGAGGTGGAAAAAAGCTCACGACAGCGCAGCCTGCTTCGTTATGTTATGTGTGATGACCATGTGTCACAGCACGCTTCAGCTTGTTCTTCTGCTTCTCTCAACAAAGGAATAGGTACCGATTTGTTGGAAAAACTCTTGGACTGGAAAATAAATAAATATGACACTTATGCACTACGCTGAGTGAAGTGACAGGTTACGTCGACGGATGCAGTGGGTTATTAAAGGATTATATTGTTTTTCTTTTGTTCGATGATGTTGTGCTAACATGACAGGTGCCATGCCATTAAAAACGCAAACTGTGTTATGAAGGTTATGATGACTTTGTTTATAGTAGGTATTGGCCTTAGCTCTTTTTCCTAAGCTCTGATAGCAGGAAATTGAGATCATTATAACATGTTAAGTTCATTGAATGGTACTGTGTTATCATTAAGTAAAGAGTTTCGAGTTTTTGACAATTTTCATTATTCAAACAAATTCGAAAATTTTGACGTTTTTTCAACAATTCTGAATCTTTTGCTAATTTTGACATTATTGAAAATCTTGACACTTTTTACAAGTCTGAAATTATTGATATTTGACAATTTTGATTATTTGACAATTTTGACAATCTGTTAATTTATGAAATTTTGGATATTTTTGAAACTTTTGACATTTTTGACATTTATGACATTTTTGACATTTATGACATTTTTGACTATTTTGACAATTTTGACAATTTTGACAATTTTGACAATTTTGACAATTTTGACAATTTTGACAATTTTGACAATTTTGACAATTTTGACAATTTTGACAATTTTGACAATTTTGACAATTTTGACAATTTTGACAATTTTGACAATTTTGACAATTTTGACAATTTTGACAATTTTGACAATTTTGACAATTTTGACAATTTTGACAATTTTGACAATTTTGACAATTTTGACAATTTTGACAATTTTGACAATTTTGACAATTTTGACAATTTTGACAATTTTGACAATTTTGACAATTTTGACAATTTTGACAATTTTGACAATTTTGACAATTTTGACAATTTTGACAATTTTGACAATTTTGACAATTTTGACAATTTTGACAATTTTGACAATTTTGACAATTTTGACAATTTTGACAATTTTGACAATTTTGACAATTTTGATAACTTTGACAATTTTGACAATTTTGACAATTTTGACAATTTTGACAATTTTGACAATTTTGACAATTTTGACAATTTTGACAATTTTGACAATTTTGACAATTTTGACAATTTTGACAATTTTGACAATTTTGACAATTTTGACAATTTTGACAATTTTGACAATTTTGACAATTTTGACAATTTTGACAATTTTGACAATTTTGACAATTTTGACAATTTTGACAATTTTGACAATTTTGACAATTTTGACAATTTTGACAATTTTGACAATTTTGACAATTTTGACAATTTTGACAATTTTGACAATTTTGACAATTTTGACAATTTTGACAATTTTGACAATTTTGACAATTTTGACAATTTTGACAATTTTGACAATTTTGACAATTTTGACAATTTTGACAATTTTGACAATTTTGACAATTTTGACAATTTTGACAATTTTGACAATTTTGACAATTTTGACAATTTTGACAATTTTGACAATTTTGACAATTTTGACAATTTTGACAATTTTGACAATTTTGACAATTTTGACAATTTTGACAATTTTGATAACTTTGACAATTTTGACAATTTTGACAATTTTGACAATTTTGACAATTTTGACAATTTTGACAATTTTGACAATTTTGACAATTTTGACAATTTTGACAATTTTGACAATTTTGACAATTTTGACAATTTTGACAATTTTGACAATTTTGACAATTTTGACAATTTTGACAATTTTGACAATTTTGACAATTTTGACAATTTTGACAATTTTGACAATTTTGACAATTTTGAAATTTTTGACATCTCAATTTTGACAATTTTGACAATTTCGACAATTTGGACAATTTTGACAATTTTGACAATTTTGACAACTTTGACAATTTTGACAATTTTGAAATTTTTGACAATTTAGACAATTTTGACAGTTTTAACAATTTTGACAATTTTGACAATTTTGACATTTTTAACATTTTTTACAATTTCGACAATTTTGACAATTTAGACAATTTTGACAGTTTTAACAATTTTGACAATTTTGACAATTTTGACAATTTTAACAATTTTGACAATTTTGACAATTTTGACAATTTTGACAATTTTGACAATTTTGACAATTTTGACAATTTTGACAATTTTGACAATTTTGACAATTTTGACAATTTTGACAATTTTGACAATTTTGACAATTTTGACAATTTTGACAATTTTGACAATTTTGACAATTTTGACAATTTTGACAATTTTGACAATTTTGACAATTTTGACAATTTTGACAATTTTGACAATTTTGACAATTTTGACAATTTTGACAATTTTGACAATTTTGACAATTTTGACAATTTTGACAATTTTGATAATTTTGTCAATTTTGACAATTTTAACAATTTTGACAAATTTGACAATTTTGACAATTTTGAAATTTTTGAAATCTTGTAATATTTAGACAATTTTGACAGTTTTAACAATTTCGACAATTTTGACAATTTTGACATTTTTTACAATTTTGACAATTTTGACAATTTTGACAATTTTGACAATTTTGACAATTTTGACAATTTTGACAATTTTGACAATTTTGACAATTTTGACAATTTTGACAATTTTGACAATTTTGACAATTTTGACAATTTTGACAATTTTGACAATTTTGACAATTTTGACAATTTTGACAATTTTGACAATTTTGACAATTTTGACAATTTTGACAATTTTGACAATTTTGACAATTTTGACAATTTTGACAATTTTGACAATTTTGACAATTTTGACAATTTTGACAATTTTGACAATTTTGACAATTTTGACAATTTTGACAATTTTGACAATTTTGACAATTTTGACAATTTTGACAATTTTGACAATTTTGACAATTTTGACAATTTTGACATTTATGACATTTTTGACATTTTTGACAATTTTGACAATTTTGACAATTTTGACAATTTTGACAATTTTGACAATTTTGACAATTTTGACAATTTTGACAATTTTGACAATTTTGACAATTTTGACAATTTTGACAATTTTGACAATTTTGACAATTTTGACAATTTTGACAATTTTGACAATTTTGACAATTTTGACAATTTTGACAATTTTGACAATTTTGACAATTTTGACAATTTTGACAATTTTGACAATTTTGACAATTTTGACAATTTTGATAATTTTGTCAATTTTGACAATTTTAACAATTTTGACAAATTTGACAATTTTGACAATTTTGAAATTTTTGAAATCTTGTACAATTTAGACAATTTTGACAGTTTTAACAATTTCGACAATTTTGACAATTTTGACATTTTTTACAATTTTGACAATTTTGACAATTTTGACAATTTTGACAATTTTGACAATTTTGACAATTTTGACAATTTTGACAATTTTGACAATTTTGACAATTTTGACAATTTTGACAATTTTGACAATTTTGACAATTTTGACAATTTTGACAATTTTGACAATTTTGACAATTTTGACAATTTTGACAATTTTGACAATTTTGACAATTTTGACAATTTTGACAATTTTGACAATTTTGACAATTTTGACAATTTTGACAATTTTGACAATTTTGACAATTTTGACAATTTTGACAATTTTGACAATTTTGACAATTTTGACAATTTTGACAATTTTGACAATTTTGACAATTTTGACAATTTTGACAATTTTGAAAATTTTGACAATTTTGACAATTTTGACAATTTTGACAATTTTGACAATTTTGACAATTTTGACAATTTTGACAATTTTGACAATTTTGACAATTTTGATAACTTTGACAATTTTGACAATTTTGCCAATTTTGACAATTTTGACAATTTTGACAATTTTGACAATTTTGACAATTTTGACAATTTTGACAATTTTGACAATTTTGACAATTTTGACAATTTTGACAATTTTGACAATTTTGACAATTTTGACAATGTTGACAATTTTGACAATTTTGACAATTTTGACAATTTTGACAATTTTGACAATTTTGACAATTTTGACAATTTTGACAATTTTGACAATTTTGACAATTTTGAAATTTTTGACATCTCAATTTTGACAATTTTGACAATTTCGACAATTTGGACAATTTTGACAATTTTGACAATTTTGACAACTTTGACAATTTTGACAATTTTGAAATTTTTGACAATTTAGACAATTTTGACAGTTTTAACAATTTTGACAATTTTGACAATTTTGACATTTTTAACATTTTTTACAATTTCGACAATTTTGACAATTTAGACAATTTTGACAGTTTTAACAATTTTGACAATTTTGACAATTTTGACAATTTTGACAATTTTGACAATTTTGACAATTTTGACAATTTTGACAATTTTGACAATTTTGACAATTTTGACAATTTTGACAATTTTGACAATTTTGACAATTTTGACAATTTTGACAATTTTGACAATTTTGACAATTTTGACAATTTTGACAATTTTGACAATTTTGACAATTTTGACAATTTTGACAATTTTGACAATTTTGACAATTTTGACAATTTTGACAATTTTGACAATTTTGATGATTTTGTTAATCTTAATGTTTTTTGTATCTTTTCAACCCTATCGCAGCTGAAAATCAATTTATTGCACTTTTACTCTCATCGTATAGCTGTCCCCGAAAAAAGCTTGGCAGCTTCTACACATAGGTTGACTCGAAAAAGGCTTTTCTCTCTCCATCCGAATCAAATGGAATTTCCACATCAACTTCCGCTCTAAGAAGAGAAAGTCATATTTTTGTTTCTCTTGCGTTTCCCAACAACTCCTTCACTGACTCCATCGCACCCATCTCGTCGGTCCTCCTCGGTTGACAAACTTTGATCTTGGCGTTTGGTATTTATAACGTCGGGGGCTCCATGGTTTATATTTTCTCGTTACCTATAGATTCGTATGTGTGTTATGAGTGTGAAGAAAGTGGAAAAGCACTAACCATAAAATTTGCAAATTCGATTCCGCTGTCGGAATGTTTTCGCTTGTTTTATTTTTACCCATCCGAAAATGCTAGCTACAACAAATCTGAATAATTCTCGAAGGAAAGGTCAGGCGCCAGGCTAGTTTTTCCAAAACCAAAGTCGTCGTCGCTGCTGAGTGGCCTACTGTGTCGATGTTGTAGTTGTTTTTGTTGTCGTCGTAGGCACTTCCAGCCTGGAAGTTCCAGGCTAGCCTACTGCTGTTCAGGGAGTCAAATTCATGGGGTTTGTCTTCGACGACGACGGATGTCAACACACATCATCCTACTAGATGTGTTGAAGGGGTTTTATTCTTTCCTTTTTTTTCTGTAACCACTGCAAGGCGAAATATAAAACAAACAACCGCTCCCAACAGTAGGCCATGTCGCTCGGCGCGATTAGACACCAACCAGACCGGGTCCTTCTTCCTTACTCTGAATTTCTCCTCTTCCTCTCGGAAGGGGTTGATTTGTGTTTGCTATGCTTGAATTTGGGGAGTTTCTCGAGGGGGGAGTTGTTTTTGCTGTTGCCGGGGTGACTAAGTAAGTGAAGTCATGTGAGTGAACCGGTGGCTAAGGATATAGGCGACGGCGCGGTGCTGCTGGCAGGAGAACTTGGCAGCGAATCCGTCCGACTGTCGGTCTGCTCAGTTAGCCGCTTTCACCCACCCACACTTGGCAGCCAACGCTAGCGCCAGCACGCACTTGTGTGGTTGGTGTTGTTTTGGGGAAAGCCCAGGTTCAATTTTGGGACCAGGCGTGTAGAAAGGGGACAAAATTGTAAAAATTATAAGAGTTAAGGATTTTTTTTTTATTATCTGACAATTTGCGCCGGGGGTCTTCAGATTTTCCCCAAAATTGAAAATTTGGTTCATTTTTGCGACTTCAAAACACATGTATTTTTTTAAGATTTCTAACATTTTTATTTTTTGAATTAGCTTCGGTTTGATTTTTTTGCAAATAGAAAATAACCATTTTTCAAAGCTACATAACTCTGTTATTTTTCAACGGATATTATAAAATAGCTCATCAAAATGCATTGAAATTTTATCAGCTTTCCAACTAAAAAAGTTGAAAAAAATTAAATAATGACCTTCAACATGAAAAGTTTTAAATAAACTTCAAATGGCGTCTAAAAGTACCGTCTGCACCACCGAATATTTTGCAAAAAATACCATTATATAGCTCAATTTATGATGCAACTTTCATCTGAAGACACCAAAGTGGGCCATCAATTCCTTGAAGAGTTATGAAAGAAATAATGACAATAAATCTCTTTTTTTTATGCGACGAAAACAAACAATGGTCGAACAACTACACTCACATATGGAGGTAGCGCGCACTTCTAACAACATGGAAACAAAAGAACTTACCAAAGCAGGTAAAAAACACTACTTTTTCGTACTTTGTAGAGTGTTTGCAGCATAACTGACTTTAAATTTTAACCAAAATTCATAGTATCGTATTGTTAATGTGATATAACACATAATGGGAATGTTGCTTTTATAACCTGGTCATGTGATATATAACTTATTTACTTTTCGATCAAAGATCATTGTGAAGCATAATCAATGCCAATAGTAGAAGATTCAGTCCCTGTGTTTGGGATCACACAAATGTGATTAAAAAATGAAATATAGACTTGCTTTACATAGTTTGTATATCGGGAGCTAAGCACTTGACACCAAAATGTAGAAATAATCGAAGAGCTCAGTATGGCCAGCCCAGGCTGTAAAAAGCATCATTCACATTGTAGGTAATATGGCATTGAAAATATGATACTTTTACCAAATTCGTTTTCTCAATTCGCCCAGTTTTAAGGTTTACCATACTAGAACGAACATAATTCGTCGTCAGTGTTTTGCTACCTTGATGGCTCACAAACGAATCTTCAGTGTTCCACCGTCGATTTTAAATCAAATCTGGGGAATTACGGATGCAAAACTGAGCGCATAAACTTTTAAAAATGACAGCAAAATTCGCAAAACTTGTTGTGACCTGGTGCAAAACTGGGTATAAACGAATACGTTATTAAATTTTTAAATGTAACATGAAGTCAGTTTAGCTGCAACACTCTACCGCCCCTACTTTCATAACAGTCCCATATGCAAAAACAAGCAAGCGAGAAAATCAGCTTTTTCTGTTTCGAGATATATTCTTAAATTATGACCATCACTTTCAGCATAAACGAAAATAATTTCTAGGTTGTCATAATAAATCGCAAGACCTGAAATTTTCGAAATTGGGTTATTGGTAAGGTCGAGAGCACCATTTTTATTCATTATGGGACTGTTAATCGACCATATTTGAAACCGTTTTCAAATCTACTCGTATAACAGTCCCATACAGAATATTTTTTTCTCACCAAGCTACTTTCTAAGACTTAAATTTGATCATTTTTGAACTTCTAAATGCAATTTTCAGAAAAAGAAACATACTTTTGGAAAAATATCGTAAATTCCACATTGTAAGTTGAATCTTTTTACGATTTTTGATTGCATCCGATAGTTTTTCGCTCAGGAAGTCATTCCTGAGGAAGTCAGACCTGCCTTCGAAAAATAGTGTGCATCATTCGTCATTAAGCGAGTTATATTTTTTAAATGATTCAAAGCAATAAATCAAAGACTATTTCGCCGAAAGAAGCATTGAAAAGTAACCAAATCTGTGGTATTTCACATATGGGACTGTTATTCAGGTATATTTCATATAGGACAGCCACAAATTGATATTTGTTTACGAAATTTCTAGAACAAATCCTCTTTTTTAGTGGGGAGAGTTATGTAGCTAACAGAGTTATGTATCTTTGACAAATGGTTATTTTCTATTTGCAAAAAAATCAAACCGAAGCTAACTTAAAAAATAAAATCTGAAAAAATACATGTGTTTTCATGTCGCAAAAATGAACCAAATTTTCAATTTTGGGGAAAATCTGAAGACCCCCGGCGCAAACCCGTCAGATAATAAAAAAATCCCCAGTTGTCAAAATTACCAATATTATCGAAATTGTTAGAATTGTTAAAACTGTAAAAATTGTCAAAATTGTCAAAATTGTCAAAATTGTCAAAATTGTCAAAATTGTCAAAATTGTCAAAATTGTCAAAATTGTCAAAATTGTCAAAATTGTCAAAATTGTCAAAATTGTCAAAATTGTCAAAATTGTCAAAATTGTCAAAATTGTCAAAATTGTCAAAATTGTCAAAATTGTCAAAATTGTCAAAATTTTCAAAATTGTCAAAATTGTCAAAATTGTCAAAATTGTCAAAATTGTAAAAATTGTCAAAATTGTCAAAACTGTCAAAACTGTCAAAATTGTCAAAATTGTCAAAACTGTCAAAATTGTCAAAATTGTCAAAATTGTCAAAATTGTCAAAATTGTCAAAATTGTCAAAATTGTCAAAATTGTCAAAATTGTCAAAATTGTCAAAATTGTCAAAATTGTCAAAATTATTAAAATTGTCAACGTTGTCAAAATTGACAAAATTGTCAAAATTGTCAAAATTGTCAAAATTGTCAAAATTGTCAAAATTGTCAAAATTGTCAAAATTGTCAAAATTGTCAAAATTGTCAAAATTGTCAAAATTGTCAAAATTGTCAAAATTGTCAAAATTGTCAAAATTGTCAAAATTGTCAAAATTGTCAAAATTGTCAAAATTGTCAAAATTGTCAAAATTGTCAAAATTGTCAAAATTGTCAAAATTGTCAAAATTGTCAAAATTGTCAAAATTGTCAAAATTGTCAAAATTGTCAAAATTGTCAAAATTGTCAAAATTGTCAAAATTGTCAAAATTGTCAAAATTGTCAAAATTGTCAAAATTGTCAAAATTGTCAAAATTGTCAAAATTGTCAAAATTGTCAAAATTGTCAAAATTGTCAAAATTGTCAAAATTGTCAAAATTGTCAAAATTGTCAAAATTGTCAAAATTGTCAAAATTGTCAAAATTGTCAAAATTGTCAAAATTGTCAAAATTGTCAAAGTTGTCAAAATTGTCAAAATTGTCAAAATTGTCAAAATTGTCAAAATTGTCAAAATTGTCAAAATTGTCAAAATTGTCAAAATTGTCAAAATTGTCAAAATTGTCAAAATTGTCAAAATTGTCAAAATTGTCAAAATTGTCAAAATTGTCAAAATTGTCAAAATTGTCAAAATTGTCAAAATTGTCAAAATTGTCAAAATTGTCAAAATTGTCAAAATTGTCAAAATTGTCAAAATTGTCAAAATTGTCAAAATTGTCAAAATTGTCAAAATTGTCAAAATTGTCAAAATTGTCAAAATTGTCAAAATTTTCAAAATTGTAAAAATTGTCAAAATTGTCAAAATTGTCAAAATTGTCAAAATTGTCAAAATTATCAAAATTGTCAAAATTGTCAAAATTGTCAAAATTGTAAAAATTGTCAAAATTGTAAAAATTGTCAAAATTGTCAAAATTGTCAAAATTGTCAAAATTGTCAAAATTGTCAAAATTGTCAAAATTGTCAAAATTGTCAAAATTGTCAAAATTGTCAAAATTGTCAAAATTGTCAAAATTGTCAAAATTGTCAAAATTGTCAAAATTGTCAAAATTGTCAAAATTGTCAAAATTGTCAAAATTGTCAAAATTGTCAAAATTGTCAAAATTGTCAAAATTGTCAAAATTGTCAAAATTGTCAAAATTGTCAAAATTGTCAAAATTGTCAAAATTGTCAAAATTGTCAAAATTGTCAAAATTGTCAAAATTGTCAAAATTGTCAAAATTGTCAAAATTGTCAAAATTGTCAAAATTGTCAAAATTGTCAAAATTGTCAAAATTGTCAAAATTGTCAAAATTGTCAAAATTGTCAAAATTGTCAAAATTGTCAAAATTGTCAAAATTGTCAAAATTGTCAAAATTGTCAAAATTGTCAAAATTGTCAAAATTGTCAAAATTGTCAAAATTGTCAAAATTGTCAAAATTGTCAAAATTGTCAAAATTGTCAAAATTGTCAAAATTGTCAAAATTGTCAAAATTGTCAACGTTGTCAACGTTGTCAAAATTGTCAAAATTGTCAAAATTGTCAAAATTGTCAAAATTGTCAAAATTGTCAAAATTGTCAAAATTGTCAAAATTGTCAAAATTGTCAAAATTGTCAAAATTGTCAAAATTGTCAAAATTGTCAAAATTGTCAAAATTGTCAAAATTGTCAAAATTGTCAAAATTGTCAAAATTGTCAAAATTGTCAAAATTGTCAAAATTGTCAAAATTGTCAAAATTGTCAAAATTGTCAAAATTGTCAAAATTGTCAAAATTGTCAAAATTGTCAAAATTGTCAAAATTGTCAAAATTGTCAAAATTGTCAAAATTGTCAAAATTGTCAAAATTGTCAAAATTGTCAAAATTGTCAAAATTGTCAAAATTGTCAAAATTGTCAAAATTGTCAAAATTGTCAAAGTTGTCAAAATTGTCAAAATTGTCAAAATTGTCAAAATTGTCAAAATTGTCAAAATTGTCAAAATTGTCAAAATTGTCAAAATTGTCAAAATTGTCAAAATTGTCAAAATTGTCAAAATTGTCAAAATTGTCAAAATTGTCAAAATTGTCAAAATTGTCAAAATTGTCAAAATTGTCAAAATTGTCAAAATTGTCAAAATTGTCAAAATTGTCAAAATTGTCAAAATTGTCAAAATTGTCAAAATTGTCAAAATTGTCAAAATTGTCAAAATTGTCAAAATTGTCAAAATTGTCAAAATTGTCAAAATTGTCAAAATTGTCAAAATTGTCAAAATTGTCAAAATTGTCAAAATTGTCAAAATTGTCAAAATTGTCAAAATTGTCAAAATTGTCAAAATTGTCAAAATTGTCAAAATTGTCAAAATTGTCAAAATTGTCAAAATTGTCAAAATTGTCAAAATTGTCAAAATTGTCAAAATTGTCAAAATTGTCAAAATTGTCAAAATTGTCAAAATTGTCAAAATTGTCAAAATTGTCAAAATTGTCAAAATTGTCAAAATTGTCAAAATTGTCAAAATTGTCAAAATTGTCAAAATTGTCAAAATTGTCAAAATTGTCAAAATTGTCAAAATTATCAAAATTGTCAACGTTGTCAACGTTGTCAAAATTGTCAAAATTGTCAAAATTGTCAAAATTGTCAAAATTGTCAAAATTGTCAAAATTGTCAAAATTGTCAAAATTGTCAAAATTGTCAAAATTGTCAAAATTGTCAAAATTGTCAAAATTGTCAAAATTGTCAAAATTGTCAAAATTGTCAAAATTGTCAAAATTGTCAAAATTGTCAAAATTGTCAAAATTGTCAAAATTGTCAAAATTGTCAAAATTGTCAAAATTGTCAAAATTGTCAAAATTGTCAAAATTGTCAAAATTGTCAAAATTGTCAAAATTGTCAAAATTGTCAAAATTGTCAAAATTGTCAAAATTGTCAAAATTGTCAAAATTGTCAAAATTGTCAAAATTGTCAAAATTGTCAAAATTGTCAAAATTGTCAAAATTGTCAAAATTGTCAAAATTGTCAAAATTGTCAAAATTGTCAAAATTGTCAAAATTTTCAAATTTGTAAAAATTGTCAAAATTGTCAAAATTGTCAAAATTATCAAAATTGTCAAAATTGTCAAAATTGTCAAAATTGTAAAAATTGTCAAAATTGTCAAAATTGTCAAAATTGTCAAAATTGTCAAAATTGTCAAAATTGTCAAAATTGTCAAAATTGTCAAAATTGTCAAAATTGTCAAAATTGTCAAAATTGTCAAAATTGTCAAAATTGTCAAAATTGTCAAAATTGTCAAAATTGTCAAAATTGTCAAAATTGTCAAAATTGTCAAAATTGTCAAAATTGTCAAAATTGTCAAAATTGTCAAAATTGTCAAAATTGTCAAAATTGTCAAAATTGTCAAAATTGTCTAAATTGTCAAAATTGTCAAAATTGTCAAAATTGTCAAAATTGTCAAAATTGTCAAAATTGTCAAAATTGTCAAAATTGTCAAAATTGTCAAAATTGTCAAAATTGTCAAAATTGTCAAAATTGTCAAAATTGTCAAAATTGTCAAAATTGTCAAAATTGTCAAAATTGTCAAAATTGTCAAAATTGTCAAAATTGTCAAAATTGTCAAAATTGTCAAAATTGTCAAAATTGTCAAAATTGTCAAAATTGTCAAAATTGTCAAAATTGTCAAAATTGTCAAAATTGTCAAAATTGTCAAAATTGTCAAAATTGTCAAAATTGTCAAAATTGTCAAAATTGTCAAAATTGTCAAAATTGTCAAAATTGTCAAAATTGTCAAAATTGTCAAAATTGTCAAAATTGTCAAAATTGTCAAAATTGTCAAAATTGTCAAAATTGTCAAAATTGTCAAAATTGTCAAAATTGTCAAAATTGTCAAAATTGTCAAAATTGTCAAAATTGTCAAAATTTTCAAAATTGTAAAAATTGTCAAAATTGTCAAAATTGTCAAAATTATCAAAATTGTCAAAATTGTCAAAATTGTCAAAATTGTCAAAATTGTAAAAATTGTCAAAATTGTCAAAATTGTCAAAATTGTCAAAATTGTCAAAATTGTCAAAATTGTCAAAATTGTCAAAATTGTCAAAATTGTCAAAATTGTCAAAATTGTCAAAATTGTCAAAATTGTCAAAATTGTCAAAATTGTCAAAATTGTCAAAATTGTCAAAATTGTCAAAATTGTCAAAATTGTCAAAATTGTCAAAATTGTCAAAATTGTCAAAATTGTCAAAATTGTCAAAATTGTCAAAATTGTCAAAATTGTCAAAATTGTCAAAATTGTCAAAATTGTCAAAATTGTCAAAATTGTCAAAATTGTCAAAATTGTCAAAATTGTCAAAATTGTCAAAATTGTCAAAATTGTCAAAATTGTCAAAATTGTCAAAATTGTCAAAATTGTCAAAATTGTCAAAATTGTCAAAATTGTCAAAATTGTCAAAATTGTCAAAATTGTCAAAATTGTCAAAATTGTCAAAATTGTCAAAATTGTCAAAATTGTCAAAATTGTCAAAATTGTCAAAATTGTCAAAATTGTCAAAATTGTCAAAATTGTCAAAATTGTCAAAATTGTCAAAATTGTCAAAATTGTCAAAATTGTCAAAATTGTCAAAATTGTCAAAATTGTCAAAATTGTCAAAATTGTCAAAATTGTCAAAATTATCTAAATTGTCAAAATTGTCAAAATTGTCAAAATTGTATAAATTGTCAAAATTGTCAAAATTGTCAAAATTGTCAAAGTTGTCAAAATTGTCAAAATTGTCAAAATTGTCAAAATTGTCAAAATTGTCAAAATTGTCAAAATTGTCAAAATTGTCAAAATTGTCAAAATTGTCAAAATTGTCAAAATTGTCAAAATTGTCAAAATTGTCAAAATTGTCAAAATTGTCAAAATTGTCAAAATTGTCAAAATTGTCAAAATTGTCAAAATTGTCAAAATTGTCAAAATTGTCAAAATTGTCAAAAATGTCAACCATGCCTAAAATTGTCAAAATTGTCAAAGTTGTCAAAGTTGTATAAATTGTCAAAATTGTCAAAATTGTCAAAATTGTCAAAATTGTCGGCTGAAGATATCCTGGAATCGAACTCATGACATCTAAGGGTCGGACATTTTGCAGTGGCTCTGCTTGTGGACCTATCAAACTTCTAGCAACCGATGCTCTCAATTTGGATTAATTCAGCATCAATCAATTATGTGCTTTGGCCGAATGCTACTATAGTGCTTGCATAGTGCTAAAAACATTTGAGCATTAAAGTCTGTGAAGGATGAACAGGTATTGCTAATTTGCCAAAGCCTGTTAATTATTCACATTGCACAGAGAGAACAAAACGAAATCTGTTTCCGGATGGAAAATTTTCTATAATCACGCCAACACTAAATCAGAATCAATCCTAGCTACACCCCCGCTCTTATCGCTAACAACGGGTTGGTACCGGGTAGGCTAATGCATAGTTGGTAGTTGCTTTTTATGTAAATTGATTAAGTGCTGAGAGTTGTACTTACAAGCGTAGGTACAGCTAGCCGGGGTTATTTGCCGTTTTGTTTTTTCGACACCCGCCCGCGCCGCCTTGTGATGTTACCACCATCAGAAGATGTTGTTACACTGTGCTCTGTTTGTTTGATTTCAGTACTACAATGTAGCTCTCTAGGTGGGCGGCCGGCCGATCGGTGTTTGGACCAAAAATCTGACGATGGTGGGCGTTCAACTAACTCTACTAGAACCTTATCGATGATGGGGGGAGATGTGCGGCCTCCCTCGTTCATTGCTAATATGTATGACGATGTTGATGGGGTGGTATGTGCTGCCTTTTTACTCTCAACGGGTGCTGCCTCGTTCGATTTTGCCAGCCACACCGGACGCAGGCAGGGATTCGATTCAGCAAGGACGGAGTAGTTTTAGGGAGAGTGGGGGGTTTGAAAGGATGGATTTGCCTGGCTGGGTGGGCGCCTTCAAGAGTCGGCTGTCAAACACAAGCCGATTTGGGATCGTGTTGTTCCTGCTTGTGCTGCTAGTCTTGTGCGGGTACTCGGACTGAACGGGTTCTTCGGCTTCGGAAGCTAAAATCGAACGAAAAAAAACAAGCTCTTTTTAATCTAGGGAATTTTGGCAAAGGTTTCGTTAACGAAATTCCTCGGGCAGCAGTTTGTGAGAAGTCTTCGGAAGGAAGGACTGTGAAACAAAAAAAAAACCAAAAGCCGTCCACCGGGAGCCATTATCGATTGTGCATGTGCGATTTTGTTGGGGGATGCTGGTAGTTGATAAAGTTTGCGGTTAGCCGTTTTGAATCTGACGAGCACGATGGAGCCATTCGGTGGCCCTTGGGAAATGACCTTCGATGAGGGAACCGATTCTTTAAGGGTAATCAACAATTTTATATTTCTACATTTTTCAAATTCAAAAACGAGTAGAACAAATCAAAAGCTGAGTCCTGAATATTGATAAAATTATGAAAAATTTGGAAAAAAAATCCGAGCAACGCTTTTTTGCAAGCAAAACAATAATCGATGGCCGCGCGACGGAAGGACGAATCCATCCCAAAATTAGCAAGTCAGCACTAAACATTTATTAGTCGGTGGATTAGTTGTGGAATGGCAATAAACGAAGGCGAACGTAAAAACAATCGGAATAACAACATCAACCAACTCTCACAGAATGTCGACGAGCTGCCGACAAAAGTCGCCCAGAGACCGTTCGACAACCGAAAAACCTCCCCAATCATCTTCTGTATGAAGGAGTGGTCCCTCCCAACTTCTATTCATCCTTAATCCTATGAACCCAATTGAGCTGATTATTCCGACTGTGAGGGTTAGGTCATATGAATATGTTTTAGAACTTTCTCTCCCCACACTCCATTCTCCATTGGAACGAAATACTGAACGAGGATCGTGTAATAATTCCTAAAAAAAAAGAAAGTGGACTCGAAGCTACCTACAAACCTACCTACCTACCGAATTTTCGGTGAGCTTTTGCGGTTTGATTATTCCGGTCTAGCGGGTTTGTGGGTATTTGTACCTACCGATTTTGTTTTTGTTGGTCCCCAATCGTCTGATGATGGAATCGTAGAGGAATCATCACGGGAAAAACTCGCAGTTCGCAGCAGCGCAGGTGTTGACCTGGAACATGTTCGAAAACAACAACGCAGGAAAAATGAAAACAAAATGGTCATGTCAAAAAAAAAACTGCCACCGATGAATGGAATAATCCAGCCGCAGAGTGGGTGCAATCTGTGTGTGTGTTTTTGTACGGTTCTGACGTTCTCTCCTTTTTTGGTGAGTCTCAAGCGGATATCGTGATGGCAGATTTTGCTGTGTTCGTTGTCGGTCGTCGATTGATTCAACAGGTGGAATCACCCGTTGATGGGCAGTGACGACGTGTGGGGCGCCGAGAAATAGATGAAGATTTTATTTTTATAAGATTTTTAATTTAAAAAACTATGCAATTTATTTTCAACTACGGTTTAGAAAAACTAAATGATAATTATTATGCTCGTATGAAGTTTTAAACAAAGCTCTTTTTACGAGAGTTCTTAAACTAATATAAAGTGGACAATATCATGGAAATTCCTAGTAGAACAGCAACTAAACTATAGCACCCCTTAAAAATCGTTGTAATCCGTAAAGAAAGAACAACGCAGTGGATTTACAACTAGTACTTTTATTTACTGAACTGAACGGTTTGGAGGTTTGATAACAACTAACTAAGTAGAGCTCGATTGCCCGATTGCTTAGATTACTTTGACACCTATGTTGCTTCGGCCTTCGAGGCTTTCTTTCAATTTCGATCTAAGAGGCTGTCCATCATTGGCGACGTTGATTTAAACAGGATCCACGAAGCTGCTTGTCGACTTGTACCATCTGCAATCGTAGATGAGATGATCACCCGAGCTTGATTCGAATTTGAACATCAACCGCAACTCCCATTTCCTGATCGCGCTTTGCCACACCGAGCCAAAAAACTAATGGCTTTGGAGTATCCAGATGTTACATCTTCTTCCTTGGACTGGTAATCTTTCTTCATGTGCCCCTTCTTTCCGCATTTGTAGCTGGTTCCGTTGTGAACTTTCCGCGATGGTTGCTTGGAGACGTGTTTTTTTCTTCACCTCCTGTCCTAGCAACCGTTTCTCAGCTACTTCCAGCGTTGATTTGTCGTTATTGAGATTTTCCAACGCTGTTACCAACGGATCATAAATACGTCTCCGGAAGGGTTCCAAAAAGCATGATTCCTTATCTGCTTCGGTAAACGTTCTTCCGGCCACTTGAAATTGCCGGACCAGATCCTCATACGCCACAGTATGCGAGCTCATAAATTTACCTCCTCACAACTTGAGGCTTCCTATCTACTACCTGACGAGGTGGCTGGTTGGCTAGAGACTTTTTCACGTAAGTGCCACATCGTTTTTGCAGATTTGATTACCTGCCACATCGTTTTTGCCGTCCATTTCTCCCAGACGATTTCCAAACAATAGTCTCCCAGGACCCAATGATGAAGCTTCTTGCCTTCCGGTTCACCTGAGCAAACCTCTTTGTCTCGGCCGGTTCCGCCGGTACTTCCAGTTCCAACACGTGGTCGATGCCCATCGCTTCAAGAAAGGCTCGAACACGAAAACTCCAGCTATTGAATCCGAAACTACCGTTATATTGGGGAATACCGTGAGTCGGATGGTTCTGGGTACCCATAACCTGTTGTAATCCGTACAAGAAAAAAACAACTTGCAAAAATTTCAGCTCGATTGCCCGATTGCTTAGATTCAACAAACATGTTGTGCAGAATTGACTATTTAAAAGCAAGTTCACTGGTGTTGGGAAAAAGTGGTAGAAATTTTGACATTTTGAAAATTTTACCATGCAAAAATGTTTTCAAAATCTTTGGGCGTTGTATTTTTTTACAGCACTGTTTCTATTTCAGCCGTATCCGATAGAAATATTACTATTTTTGCATCACAGCATGCGAAACTACAACACGTGTTGTTAAAAAACTTGAAGGCCACAGATCTTGAAAATGTTTTTGCATGGCCATATTTTCAAAATGTGCAAAAAGTGACAAAATTTCTACCCTTTTTTGGAAAAAATTGTAGAAATTTTAACACTTTGATTTTTAAAACTTTGTCATACAAAAACATTTTCAAGATCTGTGCCTTCAAGTTTTTTTACAGCACGTGTTGTTTTTTCGCATGCTGTGATGCAAAAATAGCACTATTTTTATCACATACGGCTGAAATAGAAACAGTGCTAGCATAGCATAGCATAGCATAGCATTGGGTGACTACACCATCTTGCATTGGCTGATACATGCGGTACAACTAATTATCAAGAACAACACGAGATGCCAAAATGAGTACCTGGATTAAATACTCATTTCAAGTGTTGCTATTGAAGATCAGTGTGGTACTACAATGCACACCGCGACAAGTCAATGTAATCATTTTGAGGATATTCTGAAACAGATAATGAAACTTTTTAGGTGACAGCTGAAATAGAAATAGTGTTGTAAAAAAAAAAATACAACGCCCAAAGATCTTGAAAACATTTTTGCATGGTAAAATTTTCCAAATGTGCTACAGGTGTCAACATTTCTACCAATTTTTCTCAACACGAATGAACTTGTTCTATAAGGTCTTGTCCTGAATTCCAGCAATTTTTATCTATCCAGTGTAAATTTTTTCAACGCTTACCTAGTGGTAAAGTTCTTCTCATCAAATCAGGCCAGAAGAAAAATTAAATTCTTGTTCAATGAAAGATAATTTCATCTTTCTTACAATACCTTTGAACAAAACAACTTATACGTACAAAACAGCGGTTGCTTTCTGGAGCAGAACCTCAGAAAAAGAAAGTAATTTTTCAAACTTTAAATATTCCGTATTTGTCCTTGTTTTTTTCTAATTTGTCCAATTTTATAGTTTTTTTTTTTTTTTATTATTATTATTGTTTATTGAATCTTGCAACGTAAGATAAAAATCTTTTTAAATGTTACAATGTGGTAGTTTCATTTCTAATAATTTCTTAACAACTAATCGTTCCATCATACTGATTCTTATTTATTTATATGTCGTTCTTACTCCACGAATTCCTCCAGCAAACTCCTTTTGAACTCTGATTTATTTTGAATTGATTTTAGATTAAAGGGAAGATTATTCCAATATACAACACCTCTCACGAAGAAAGATCTACCGTAATAAGAAGTACTATGCAAATGGACTACAATATTCCTGGTTCTAGAATTTCTTAACGGGATTAGTAAGTTTTTCAAATATAGTGGATTTCCGGATTTCAAAATTCTGTGCATTACTACGCAAGAACGATACTTCCGAAAATTTTCAAATGAACAACCAATGAGTAGTTTTTGTAAATGTGACACTCGGGAGAAACGTGACAAATTGAAAACATATCGTACGCAGGAGTTGAGAGCTATGCGCAAACTACTAACGGATCTTTCTAAGGCATTCAAATATAGAAAATCACCGTAAATAAATAGAGGATAAACATAGGTTTTGAAAAGTTTCAATTTTGTAGAGACGTCCAAATGATTTGTCGTTAGGTTTAGTCTTTTCAGCGCACCGTAAATTTTGCAGCATTGAGCATTATTATTATTATTATTATTATTTCTTTATTTCATTCTTGCAGCGTAAGATTACAATCTTTTTAATTGTTACAATGTGGTAGGTTGTTTTCTTGTATTTTTTATAACTAATAACTAATCGTTCCTAATTTGTTACGTTTTAAATGTCGTTCTACTCCACGAATTCCTCTAGCAAACACCTTTTGAACTCTGATTTGTTTTGAATTGTTTTTAAATTGAGAGGAAGATTATTCCAACTAACAATACCTCTAACGAAAAAGGATCTACCGTAGTAAGTCGAACTATGCGGAGGGATAACAATATTACCAGTTCGAGAATTCCTTAATGGGATTAGTAAAGTTTTCAAATAAAGCAGTTTTCCTGTTTTTAAAATCCTATGCATTATCACACATGAGCGATATTTCTGAAAGTTATCGAAAGAACAGCCGATGAGTAATTTTTGCAAGTGTGACACTCGAGAGAAACGCGACAAATTGAAAACGTATCTTACGCAGGAATTAAGAGCAATGCGCATTCTGCTTACGGATCTTTCTAAAGCATTAGAATAAAGAAAATCTCCATAAATGAACAAGGGGAAAACATAAGTCTTGAAAAGTTTAAGTTTAGTAGAAACGTCCAGGTGATTTGTCGTTAGGTTTAATCTTTTGAGTGCACCATAGATTTTACAGCATTGAGCATTGATCTGACGGTTCCAAGAAAGATCCCGATCGAAAATGACTCCGAGGTTTTCAGCGTGGTCAACAAATTGAATAATAGTGTCGTTGAGAACTAATGGAGGATAAACTGGCGAGGATATGTACCTACTACCGAAACAAAGAGCTTTGGTTTTGGAGGGGTTTATAGGTAAAAGATTAACTTCGGACCATACTTTTATTTTATCAAGATCTTGATTAATTTTGGAACAAAACTCGTTCAAATTTGGAACATTTTTCTCACAGAGGTAGATCTGCACATCATCTGCGAATAGATGAATTGAGCAGTGCTGTAGAACAGATGGAAGATCGTTTATAAAAAGCGAGAAAAATAGTGGTCCTAAAATCGATCCTTGAGGTACACCTGATTCAATGGAAGTAAACTCAGAAAAACAACCGTTGAAGAATACGGCTTGTGAACGACCTTCAAGATACGACTGGACGAGTTCAACCGCTGGTCTTGAAAAATTGTATTTAGTTTTCAGTTTAAGGATGAGTTTAGAATGCGATACGCGATCGAAAGCTTTTGCAAAATCAATCAAAAGCAAAGCTGCAATACCTTTTTTATCCAAGGTGAGCGCTATATCATTATGAACTTTCATAAGAGCAGTTTCAGTACTGTGGGAAGAACGAAAGCCAGACTGAAATTGGAATAGTATGTTATTTTGGTTCAGGTAATCTGTTATCTGATTTTTTATCAATTTTTCGAAAATTTTAGAAGTTGCGCTTAATATGCTGATAGGTCTTAAGTTTGACAGGTCGTGTGATTTAGCCTTTTTTTGAATGGGGATAACTTTAGATTTTTTCCATTGATATGGAAATTTGGAAGTTTTTAAAATTATTTCAAAAATGTGACTAATTGCAGGTAAAATGTAGGGCAGTAATATTTTGATTAATTTGATAGGAATAGCATCCATTCCTATCGCATTTGATTTAATTGAATTAATCGCATTTATAATTTCATAATCTTCGAAGGCTTTAAACTTGAAACCGTTCAAATTATTTGGATAATGCAATTGTTCAGTGAAATTTCTTGAAAAATTTGAAGTAAAATAGTCATTAATCTCAGCAGCAGAAAAATTGGTTGCATCAGTGTTCCCTTGTGATTTACTTAGTCCAATTTTTTTCAAATTATTCCAAAAAGTCTTTGCTGGAACATCCATGTTAAATCGTTTTTTATCGAGTGTCATTTTTGCTTTTATAATAAGATTATTAACTTTATTTCGCAATATTTTATATTTATTTTTATCTTCAACTGACTTTGAATGTTTCCAAGTGTTGTAAGCCAAGTCCCTGTTTATCATTGCATGATTTATCTCATTAGAGAACCAAACATTCTTACGATGTTTTCTGAATTTGAGAGGAAATATAGTTTCATGAATATTCAGCAGAAAGCTATTAAACAACTCAACAAGCATATCAGAATTTTCAATACTTAGAAAGGTATTCCAGTCAACATTAGAGAAAGTTGTGTAAAGAGCATTTTCATCAAAGTTTTTATAATCGCGAAACCAGTAACCGTCTGGTTCATTAGCTTTTGGAAAATTCAATGAAGAAAAGATTAAATCGTGATGAGAAATGCCTGGTAGAGAAATTTGGCTAAAACGATGTATGCTATCAGGTGAATCTGATATAAGTAAATCAAGTAAAGAGCAGCCGGTAGAATGGAAGAAGGTGGATTCGCTATTAATGCAGCTGAAGTTGGTAGAATTCATGAAGTCTTTGAATCGATTTTTTCTCAAAGAATGTTTTGAAAGGTCCACATTAAAATCACCAATGAAAAAAGATGCGTTATAGGTTAAAGCAAACTGTTGTACATGATTAAGAAGAAGCTCGGAGCAATCGCGTTCGGGAGGGTTATAATAAACACCAAACAAGAGTTTAGTATCATTCAAGAAAAGTTCCATGATAATAAACTCAGTACAATTACCTTCATTACTATCTGATTTCAGAAGAATTTTACATTTCAGATTATTTCTGAAGTAAATGCAAATACCCCCTCCATGCCTGTTACGATCATTTCTTATCAAGTTGTAGCCGTCGATTGCTATTACCGTATCGTTGACAACTTCACCAAGCCATGTCTCGGTCATACAAATAATGTCAACTTTACTTTCAAGAAATAGATTTTTGAGTTCACTGAATTTAGAAAAGCGACGTGCGCAAAGACTTTGCACGTTGATATGACAAATGTTAAGCATATCTTCACTAAGTACACTATGAAGTACAGCTCTGGGTATCATATTTATCGTTGAGGCATTGTAGCTAGAATAATTATCCATTGGGATAAACTAAATCTAATTCAAAGTTCAAAAGGTATCTACTAAAGGAATTCATGTTTGGAACGACATTAAAACTTCCGTTTTGCATAGATGAACAAATTTCTAAAACAAAAGTTTTCCTGACTATTCAGATCAAAGGATAACGGAACGGAAATACTCTTACGGATGATATATGTATATAAAAAAAGATTTGAAGTTTCATGTGATCAATTCAGCCAAATATCCATGACAAGGTAAAAGAAAAAAATATAAATATATACCTTTGCGCAATTCACAGACGGATCGTAGAAAGGAACATGTAGGCAGCTCGGCAGTTTCCTTGGCACTAGTTTGTTGACATACGAGGTTTATATCAGCACAGCAGCAAATCTTACGATAAACCATCATCAGCTATCATAGTTGGGGTTAATCAACAACAGCTTTGCGACGGGTATTGCTCCAAATCCATTTGCCATCAGTAATTCATCGGGAGCGAAACGGCACGAATAGTAGGTCTTCTTGGGAGAATAAAAACGCATGTTCCTCTGGAACAGGCTGACGGCTGTTCTCGGATGATGATGATCAGAGGTTCCTTGGCGCCAGCGTCGATGGCTCTCGATCGGATGGTAGGTAGCGGTGGTGGTGATGGCGACGATGGGGATACTCACGGCGCAATTTGCCTTCGCAGGTTGCTCTCGGGTGACGATGATCGGGCGCTCATCGGAGCCAGCGTCGATGACTCATGATTGGATGGTAGGTGGTGGTTTCAGTGGTGGTGGTGGCAGTGGTGGCGGTGATGGCTGTCGTGGGGAAACTTTCGAGTACTCTCCTCAGTTTTCTCGGGAGTCGGGAGGTTGGGGTTGGAATCGCATGTACCTCGGAACAGGCTCTCGAACTAGCTCCTGTCGATTATTTCCAGATGACCATTCAGCAGAATTATTTCCAGATGACGATGATCGAATGTCCCTCGGAGCCAGCGTTGCTGGCTGACTCTTTATCGGTTGGTGTGGTGGCAAATGATGGTGGAGGTGGCGATGGTGATGGTGGTGGCGGTGGTGTTCGTATATTTTCGTTTTTGGGTGTCGAAGCAGTAATCATATTTTCTTCGGGATCAGTGGCAGGAAAGCGATAAAATATTTGAATTTCGCTGGCGAAGTTGAGATCGCAAATTCTTCGGAGACAGTGTTCGTCGGCTTGTCTTAAATGATGGATAGAAGAGTTGGCAAGATCATGGATGTAGTTTCAGGGGCCAACGACGATGGCTCTCGGCGGTTGCGATTCGGGATGCTTTCGAACTACCAACGGCTAGTGTTGTGGTTGCGATCAAGTATTCTCGTTCTAGGTTGCTGCAAAGTAGATATCGTGTGTTTCTGGAGACTCGGGTGGGGGTCGGGATCAGCTCTCTCTCTCTCTTTCTCTCTATATCTCTCTCTGACTCTCCTTCTATCAGCGATGTTTTTGGTGGCGTGGTTGGTTCTCGATTTCAGCAGGTGGTTCACGATGATGGATGACGGATGACGGCGATGACGATGATTGACTTTCAGGAAGGACAAGGAGTCAAGGGAAGCGTAGGATCGGAATCAAAGGAATGATGAAAGGAAGTATGAGATTTCAAGGAAGGGTTTTATTTCATATTTTTGTTGACTTTTAGGAGGGGTGTGGAGTCAAGGGATCATAAGGATGGGAGTCAAAGGATATGCGGGAAGGAAGAGAAAAGCTATTTGGATAGGGTTAATTTGCAGACGGCAGCGAGGTGATCTTTGCTTTTTATGGAGATCAAATCGTTTTGATGTAAAAGTTTGACTCGAACGATGCCTTCTCTAGAGTTAACTTTTTCGATGATGCCTTGTTTTTTTAGTTTAAGGGCTTCAGTTCTTATTACTCTAGCATGCGGAGTGAGGTGTTCATTCACGTAAATGCGGTGGTCTGAATCAAATCCTACGTGACGTAAGGACAGATTGCGATGGGATATATACCTTTTGTAGAATTCAGACACTGAGCTTCTCATAGCAAATTCGCACAGGATGGGTGGTCTGGAGCCTGATGCGATCGGAGATTTGGCTAACCGTTTGAGCTCTACTATTGGAGAAATAGTGTATTTTAGCTGGGTTGCAATTTTGCGAAAGATGTCCAGAAGGTCTTCTTGAGGCTCGTAAGGAATTCCAGAGATAACAATTTCTCGGCTTTTGCATGCACGTTCCAGGGCTTCGGCTGATGAAAATGCTTCCTCGCGTAGTGTGGTGACTGCAGTTTTAATAGAGGTGATGTGGGAAGAACACTCACTCTGAAAAGAAGCTACCTCCTGTTCGATAGAGTCGATACGTTTCACTAACTCTGTGCGACAGTCGTCGATCTTTTCTTCTAGGCTAGAATGAGATTGATTGATTTTAGCTTCAATTCTCTTCCATAGCTCATCGAAACTATTAATTGTCTCAGATCCAATTTGATGCAAATCTTCTCGGGATCGTTTTTTTGCCTGCGAATCCGTGTCAACAAGCAAAGATGATGATGATGTTGTTGATCGCGTGGATTTTGACATCTTATAAAGTGCGGTGTAAGTCGTAAAACAGGCTTTTCTGAAGGGCGGAACACTACAAACAATGCTCGCGAAAAAGGTTTACCAGTTTATTAGAAACTGTTTTTTGTAGATTATCACTCCACGAGTTTACTAAACTTTTTAGTTTAACGGTTGTAGGTTCACTTCCGATAACTTTTAGTCGGTAAAAATAATCCGTTTAGGGATTTTAACGGTGAAATAATCCGAAATAGTCAGGAGCACTTTCTTAACACAGCTAACTTGACATCCCTTCAGGAACGATCGTCATTAATATGTCGATTCATTAATATGTCGATTCCAAGAAAGATCCCGTTCGAAAATTACTCCGAGGTTTTCAGCATAGTCTACAAACTGAATAGTAGTGTTGTTAAGAACAACTTATGGAGAAACTTGTGAGGTTAACTGTCTACCAAAACACAGTGCTTTGGTTTTTGATGGGTTTATTGGTAAGAGATTAACATCAGACCATTCACTTATTTTAGCAAGATCCTGATTTATTTTTGCGTAAAAATCATTCAGGTTTGATGCATTTTTCTCGCAGAGGTATATTTGTACATCATCAGCAAATAGATGAATTGAGCAGTGCTGTAGAACAGATGGAAGGTCGTTTATAAAAAGCGAGAAAAATAAAGGTCCCAAAATCGATCCTTGCGGAACTCCCGAATGTATGGATACAAATTCAGAAAAACATTCGTTGAAAAATACAGTTTGAGAGCGCCCTTCAAGATACGATAGAACAAGTTCGGAAGCTGGTCTTGAAAAATTGTATTTGGTTTTCAGTTTGTTAACAAGTTTTGAATGCGAAACGCGATCGAAGGCTTTTGCAAAATCTTTTAACAACAGAGCTGCAAATCCTTTTTTATCTAAGGTGTACGCAATGTCGTCATGTACTTTCATAAGAGCGGTTTCTGTGCTGTGAGATGAACGAAATCCGGATTGAAATTCAAATAGAATGTTGTTTTGGTTAAGGTATTCAGTTATCTGATATTTAATCAGTTTTTCAAAGATTTTGGAAATTGTACTTAATATACTGATTGGTCTAAGATTGGATAACTCATGGGATTTAGCTTTTTTTTGAATAGGAATAACTTTCGATTGTTTCCATTGATACGGAAATCTTGAAGTTTTAATAATTATGTTAAAAATATGACTAATAGCGGGTAGAATATATGGTAAAATTATTTTGATTAGTTTGATAGGAATATCATCCATTCCTACTGCATTTGATTTGATAGAATGAACTGCGTTTATGATTTCATATTCTTCAAAACGTTTGAATTTAAAGCCGTGTAAGTTATTCGGATAATACTGTTGTTCATTGCTAGTTCTAGAAAAATTTGAGGAGAAGTAATTATTGATCTCATTAGCTGTAAAATTTGTTGTTGCTGTATTTCCTGGTGATTTGGTTAAACCAAACTTTTTCAAGTTATTCCAGAATTTTTTTGCGGGTAAATCCAAATTAAGACGTGTCTTGTCACGATTCATTTTTGCTTTGAATATGAGATTGTTTACTTTATTTCTTAGAACTTTATATTTATTTCTATCTTCAACAGATTTTGAATTTTTCCAATTGTTGTAAGCCAAATCCCTGTTTATCATTGCATGATTTATCTCGTTAGAAAACCACACATTCTTTCGATTTTTTCTGAATTTTAGTGGAAAAAAAGTATCATGAACATTCAACAGAAATCTATTAAAAAACTCAACAAGCTTTTGTTTTGTGTTTATGTTATACTGTTTATTCAAACTCTCCATTATGCAGGAAATTCATGAAGGAAAATTCATGAGGAAATTCATGAAACTATTATTTAAAAAATAAAAGAATGCTCAGCTTATGTTGTAACCAATTTTATTGTTTTCAACAATATTTGCAACTGGAAGATTTTTTTGGTGATGGTCCCACGGATGAAAAACCTTGCAAAATAAAATATATATACATATACGCATTTCTTTAAGAAGGAGGGACAATACACATTATCCTAAGGATAAATATTATTTAATTTTTTTTCTTCTAATTATAGACACTTTACCACGTTTGTGGCGTTCGTGTCTTGTAACTTTATTAACTAACTTAACCTATTTTACAATTTTTTTTTTCAGTCCTGATTTGGAAATGAAACAAAGCAACTTTTTTTTCTTCCTGTTCATTGTTGGAAGGGGCAACTTCCAGGGATCTATCAATTCCGCATTCACGTCTCACTTTTTCATGTTTCCTGCATTCAATAAGGATGTGTTGCACGGTCAAGTATACGCCACAGCAATCACACACAGGTCTGGATGTTTTCTCGAATAAGTACAAGTGGGTCAGCCGTGTATGGCCAATGCGCACGCGGAAGAGAATTCGTTGTTCACTTGCACATTTCCTATCTTTGAATTTCAGTACAGCGGGTTTAATTTGTCGCAGAAATCTTCTGGAGCGATCCCACTGATTTTGCCAAGTTTCCTGGATACACATATTTATAAAATGTTTAGCGTCAGAGGATGGTACAGTGATGTCGATAGCTACATCCCCACGGCCTATATTTGCAAGCCTATCAGCATGTTCATTACCTTTAATAGGATACATTTTAGGATAATGTGTATTTTTGCTTATGTTGTCAATTGTTGTACGACCTGTTCGTCTTACTCCCACGTATGTCCATCACCGTACAAAGTTCTATCTAATGGTCCGCCAAATCTTCATCACTATTGTATGATCCTTTTAAGGATTACATTTTCAGTCCATTGTAGAACACAGATCGTTTGGTCATCTCTTTTTTCCTATTTGGTAATCTGAAATCTGGAGTTCTCCTTGTATTGTATCCGTGTATGTCAATTCCGTACTGCAGAATAAGATGGTAACCAAATTTCATCAAGAACTTTCGAAAAAAGCATTTTTTAGTTCTTAGTTTTTAGTTTTTTTTAGATTTCTTACGCAATTTGAAATGAAAATTGAAAATACTGAAAATGGCTGTGTTAAAAATGTTAAATTCCTCATAACTGATTTTTTTTTAAATTTTGTATTATCTAAAATAATGAAGCATTCATTACAAGTAGTAACAAGTCTTTTTTTGCATATTTTTATAACTACATTTGAAAAAATGCTTTCCGAAATCCGAATATTTTGCTAAAATACTGCTAAATTGTCAAAGAAAAACTGACTCGTAATCAGAATATTGGAAGCTTTTGAACATATATTTTACTAATCTTTTTTTTTTTTGAATAAATTGATTTTCGGCGATTTCAGTCACGAAAAAATCTTAAAACGATTTTTATTTCTTCATCCGACGTTTCGGCATTTATTATGCCTTTTTCAAGGAGTTGAAATTTCTCGTTTTAATTGTCCAAAAAGTTTTTTGAATCTGCTAAACTGTCTAATCGGGAAATGTAAGTCCAGTTGTTATTGATCTGGTTGGGATGGATATAACACTTTGCAAGTGTTGAAAACGAAAACGGATATAAAAATGATTTGCAATATTTTTTTCTTTTTTTTTTGTTTCGATTATAGTCGTTTTACCATCTTTATGGCATTCGCGATTTTATCAACGTTGCAGTCGGCGGATCGTTATTGAAAAACTTATCCGGTACAACTGTGTTCGATGTTTACTCTTGGGTTCGAACTCGCGGACATCGGCTCAGGAGACAACAGACTTGCCAACTGAGCTATATCACAAGCCCTTTGTTACTAATCGCTTCACAAGTTATTTGAGAGAATTCGACTGATCACTTATTTGAACAATAAGACCCCTCAATTTTCCATAAGTTTTAATTTTGTTTCAAGTCCCATACATATCGTCCGAAATTTCATAATTATTTTTTACCCTGCGTTTACACGATATTATTTAAGCGCAATGTTATACCTCTTAATCTACCTGTCTTGATGTAGTTAGATGTGTATGGTGTCGTTGGGAGATCGAAGTAAACGTTAGAAGTCGATGCACGTCAAAAATGTTCACTAATGTCTAATTCAACCAACTGAAGTACAAAAAAATCTTGAATTTTCGGCTTCGGTCTCCAAACCAAAAAAGTTTGTTGGCCTGCTTGCCAAGTCTCGAACGGAAATTGATCCACCAATTCATGGATCGGAAAATGTAACCCTGAAGATTTCCAAAGACTTGTTTGGTGAGATCCAACCTTTTGAACTTTTTTTTTTTAACATTGAGTGAAGGCAAGTATAATTTCATTTCAGCTAACCTGAGTCATTTGCGTAAATAATCCACATGAAGCGTTTGGAAGTGAATTCCACGCTTTATTCCTCGCCTTGTTCCAGTATTTTTTGCGATATTACCACATGGTTGTAGTATAATCATTCAAATCTTCCATTTTCCGGGATGTTTTCAAGTCTTGGCTATGTTGATAAAGGGGAAGAAAACACCATTACGTTATCGTTGGGATTTATTGATGGGACTTCAACAAAATGGCACAAATTGGCCATGGTACGTAATTTTGCAGCATCCAGTCATGAAAAAGCTTCATTTGAAGTTGTCTATTTTGAAGGTTGATCACATTTGTTTTAAATCGCATATTGCTGTTTTTAAAATGAGACAAATCAAAAACAAACTTTCTTTAACACTAGAAGGACCGGCAAATTGAATATACCTATTCGGACCGCGACCAGTCAAAATGACCGGTAAAGGGAAAATTTTTTATATCATAATATTTTTAACTTTTTTCTTTTGAAATTATTTTGTTATTAATTTGATATCAATTTTGTTATAAAATGGAAATATTTTTTCACCATGGGTGCACGGAATCACCTCATTTTCGCATAGTTGGCGAATGCGTGTATGTCATAAAATGAATATTTCAAATAATTATCAAAAAATTAAAACACATTATCAATTTAATTATAAAATCATGTTAGATGGCTATAGTTATTAACCATGGGTGCACGGTTTCACTTCAATTTTGTTTTAGTAGATATTTTCTAGCATCCACTGCTCTGAAATTTTTCAACACGTTGCCTATAAATTATACCTGATATTGTAGGTTTTGAAGCATACTTTTTCTATAAGTAGAGCAATTCACCATGGGTGCACTGATTCACCGCCATTTCTCAAATATCAATTTTTTTACATGCTAAAGGTAAAGAATAAAGACTTTTATAGATTCAAATGAAAAATTGTGTTAAATACATGGTTTTTCACTATGGGTGCACGGATTCACTGCGTTTTAATCAAATATTGGACTTTTTGCAAATTTTTAGAAAGCATTTTTACAAATCTTAACTAAACGAAAGTCGAAACCATGTCTTTCATGTTGAGACAAAATTATTTAAATAACGATTTTTATTTTAAGTTACGTTTTTTCATTCCTGGAAAAAAAATATTTTAATTATATCTTGAAATAATAAATTGATTTATTTATTATTAAAAAACAGGTTTTTGCAATCGTATATTTATCTGATAAGATCTGATCAACATCCAAGAAATTGGAAAACGGTTACCATGGACCGAGTGAATTTTAGGAATTATATGCATCAAGTTATGTCGTGCGACGGAAAACAGTGAAAATAAAAATAATTAATCAACATTGTCAAATGTACGTTGATTTGTTTTTTCTTAAAAGTTTATTGATTGATCAATATTGCATTTCAAGTACCTATCATATCTAACTCAAAAATATTTTGTGTTCTGAAGCAAGTTGAAAACTATTTATTTCTATATAATTTACAACGGCGAATTTACAGCCATTCCGTGCACCCATGTTGAAATATTTTAGCGCCGATGTGGTCTGACAGATAGGCTGGCGCGAGTCTAGTCTAGGTATGTTAGGCGTACTGGGTTCGATTCCCGGTATCGGCAAGAAAACACTTGGGTTCAAACCCCATAAGTTGCCGACAGGTAAGATGTGTTTCCTCTTATAATAAGAATATTCAATAAGAATGTTCAATCAGTTGCCAGCTGGCCAGGTATATCACAGGTGCCGGAATACCTGTAAGTGAACTTGCATTGGAAATTTGTTTAACCTAATAATCTAAGAATGCATGTGAATACATACTTGGGCAGAAACTGCGGTGAATCCGTGCACCCATGGTGGATAACCAACATATAAAAAATATTCCGTGCACCCATGTTGAAATATCATTTAAATTATTCAGTTCCATAGCTGATGTCTTCAAATTTGAATAAATGAATACACAACTCATAATTATTTTACTCATTCTAGTATAGTATAGAACATATTTATCACCTAAAACTACTCGATTTCTCGAATGGACATGTATTAAATCTAACATAACTTTTACAAATCTTGATGAAATTCCGCCAAATTTTGACAGAAAGTTTGATTATAGTTGAGCAACAAAACGGACTAAAAAAATTGGGAGTCAAGTGCTTGAAGCGCCGCACAGCGGTCAATTCGAGAACTTTTTCTACAAATTTTCATGACTTCGCATCGAAAATCAATAATTTCATTACGAATGACACACTCCTGCCCACCATAAATCAACTAAGGTTCATTGTCTTGAATGTAGATTGCAAATGAAACCAAAAGCAAGCGAAAAAAGTTTATCTTGTTTGAGTTATAGGGTTTTGAATTTTACCAGTCATTTTGACTGGTCACGGTCCGAGTGTCCATGGCGAAATTTTTCTCACTTATTAAAAGAGCTAGTGAAATAAAAAATACACAGTTTTGTAGAGATTCAAAATTCATGAAAAGTCGTATTTTTTGCGAATTTTTAGAGCGTAGTGTTTAAAAGATATTCAACAAACAAAGTGTCCAACCAGTCATTTTGACTGGTGCGGTCTTTCTAGTGTTAAAAAACACCTGACCATGTTTGAGTTAATCACAAATGTTGTTTGGCAAAAAAAAAAACATCACACACGTTAACATATTAGATTTATTTGAAATCCATATGAAAAAAGGGTTAGTTTAAATCTTGACCAAACACATACAGTTGTTGAATCGTTTTGAAGCCGCCGGCCGTGGTCTAGAGGATAGCATTCCAGTCTTCTAAGCCAGAGTCCATGAGATCGAATCCCGATCACGACGGCACACATAGTACTCTTTCTATGGTCTGGTGGTTTTAGTATTTGTAAGATGCTAGCCATAATATCGTTTAAAGATGTACGCTTTAGAGTTAAGTAAATTAGATCTCTTAAAAAAAACATGAAGTTTCACTGAGATCCTATATGTGTGTGTTCGTTTTTTTTTTCTTTATGTTTCTTTTTCGAAAGTGGCTCCAGAAAGTATTTTCATAATTTATATCATTGACATGACCCACATTTAACTCTCCTATATAAACAAATTTTCAAGTTTTTTCAAACCAAAAACAATCCTTAATAATGCTCAGCGTTAATCACCGAGAACACTATGGGGATAATGGATAATGACTAAAATGCCCGTTGATTATTTTCAAGCCATATTGAGTTTCGTGTAACCTTCAATCATTCTTATAAAAAGATGATTTTAAAAATTTGCTTCTTACCATTAAGAGCAAATGTTAGTCAGATCTCATGATCTCTGGCTTAGAAGATTTGAACACTATCCTCTAGGTTACGGTCTTCTGTTTACGATGTGGAATGGTTTCGACGTTTTGATGAGCTTTTTTTTTGAAAAACAACTGACACACAACTCCTCTTAGACATTTCATATCAAATACAAAAAAAAACATGATTTCATATAAGACTTGTTCAAATATTCTGCACTCGTTTATCCTCCACAACATTAATGGTTATTATAATTAAGCCAAATGAGTGCTATATGGTGACCTGAAAGTCATTCATTTTGGTCATGGAAATATTTTTTATTACGTGTAGGTACCAGTATTTGTGATGTGAGAAAAGCCGAAAAAAAATGAACATTAAATGAATATAAATTCTGTAGCACTGTTTATGTTTGCCTGAAGAAAGTACATAACTACTGTAAAAAAAAATTATGTGAATGATAATATAAAAAGGTATTCAAACTTATTAACACCAAAAAAGACCTACCTAATTAAAAAAAACCCTAAGAAGGAAGAGAGTTTGACTACCCGGCGTTTTTATCTCATTTTATTTAAGTTTGGCTTCAATGTCTTATTTTTGACGAAAAACAAAACACATACAGGTGGCCCCAGAGAGTGGCAAACTGTTTTTCCTCCTAAACTTTCTACGGCCTGTAAAATTCTTTAATAAAGCTTCTTTGAATCTTAAAACAATAGCATCTACAACCCCCGATGACTCAAAGGACAATTTAGATTTAGACTGTAGTCCAGTTATAAGCTCATGGTTAGGGTGGCAGCCGAATGGGTCATGTCGAATATCGAAAACCGACCCTATACATTTTGTAAATTGGCCGAAAAAACTGACCTGAGTGAAATTTCAGCTCAATCAGATTTGATTTTTGGTGATTGCGAAACTGAACCGCGTATGCCGCTGCGGAAACCTGAAAAAAAATCTTGTTAAGTTTTCGTTGCATCACTCGTGAAACCCACCGTGACTCATAGGAAAAAATTAGATTAAAATTTTAGGCCACCGATACGCTAGCGAAAGAACTTCCTCGAAACCAGCACAAGTTTTCGTATTCGAATGCTTACTCAAGCCAGCCACACTTGAGAACTATGTAGCCACGATTAGCATTCTGTTCGCGCTTTCCCAATTGCCAGTCAATTGGCGGCAAATAAAAAACCATTCCATTAGTTAGTAAGTCCATTTTCGGTATGGTATGGTGGTAAGATGAGATCAAAATCTTACACCGTCGTGGTACGATATGTAACGTTTCTGTTGCTGGGGAAAGTGCTCCTAGCTAGACCAGTTGAGCGATCTGAGAAGGGTGTCAGGTTGGGTTTCAAGGTTTGAAATATTGTGCCAAAATGACTAAACAAGTGTTTCGTGTCGTTGTTCTCAACTATGTAAGTTCAACATTCACATTAGTTGTAGAAAAGAAAACGTGGAAAGAGAAATAAGAGGGAAACTAAGTAAGTGGGATAGGTTTCAGAAAATGTATTGTAGCCTTCAGAAATGTCAAGGGGAATGAAATGCCGGCTGCTGGGCTGTTGGCCAAGACGGGATGAGGCCACCAGGATTTGGGTCAGATCAGCATGGAAGCTTTTACGTACACACGGGTTCGTAACTAGTTTTTGCTACCAATCCATTGCCATTGGCCTTCTCTCTCCCTCTGTGTTTAAGGTTAGGAAGCTGATTGTTGTTATCAAAGGCAGCTGTTGCAGGTCCCATGTTCCAGGGAAAAGTGAAGGAAAATTCAATTTCACTTGCTTGCTCGGTGTGCTCGTACATACGTCAAACCCGAGTCGAGGCAGCTGAGAAGCGAGACAGAAGGAAAGTAACAGAAAATTCAGTAATGTCCTTCAGATAACCTCATTAGCCATATTGGTTTGATCTTTGCCTGCCAGCCATCGGATTATTGTGCTAAGTTTAATGTATTCCAAACGACGACGGACGAGTGCCAACAATGAGCGATTTACTGGCAGGAAAGCATCGACGGAATCTGATAAGAGAATATTTCATCGAAATATAAGGGATTTAAAAAGAATAGAGATATAAGTTCAAAAACAAGATTAGAAATTTCTTATAAGATTTCAGATTCAGATTTCAGATTCAGATTTCAGATTCAGATTTCAGATTCTGATTTCAGACTTCAGATTCAGATTTCAGATTCAGATTTCAGATTCAGATTCAGATTTCAGATTCAGATTTCAGATTTAGATTTCAGATTCAGATTTCAGATTCAGATTTCAGATTCAGATTTCAGATTCAGATTTCAGATTCAGATTTCAGATTCAGATTTCAGATTCAGATTTCAGATTCAGATTTCAGATTCAGATTTCAGATTCAGATTTCAGATTCAGATTTCAGATTCAGATTTCAGATTCAGATTTCAGATTCAGATTTCAGATTCAGATTTCAGATTCAGATTTCAGATTCAGATTTCAGATTCAGATTTCAGATTCAGATTTCAGATTCAGATTTCAGATTCAGATTTCAGATTCAGATTTCAGATTCAGATTTCAGATTCAGATTTCAGATTCAGATTTCAGATTCAGATTTCAGATTCAGATTTCAGATTCAGATTTCAGATTCAGATTTCAGATTCAGATTTCAGATTCAGATTTCAGATTCAGATTTCAGATTCAGATTTCAGATTCAGATTTCAGATTCAGATTTCAGATTCAGATTTCAGATTCAGATTTCAGATTCAGATTTCAGATTCAGATTTCAGATTCAGATTTCAGATTCAGATTTCAGATTCAGATTTCAGATTCAGATTTCAGATTCAGATTTCAGATTCAGATTTCAGATTCAGATTTCAGATTCAGATTTCAGATTCAGATTTCAGATTCAGATTTCAGATTCAGATTTCAGATTCAGATTTCAGATTCAGATTTCAGATTCAGATTTCAGATTCAGATTTCAGATTCAGATTTCAGATTCAGATTTCAGATTCAGATTTCAGATTCAGATTTCAGATTCAGATTTCAGATTCAGATTTCAGATTCAGATTTCAGATTCAGATTTCAGATTCAGATTTCAGATTCAGATTTCAGATTCAGATTTCAGATTCAGATTTCAGATTCAGATTTCAGATTCAGATTTCAGATTCAGATTTCAGATTCAGATTTCAGATTCAGATTTCAGATTCAGATTTCAGATTCAGATTTCAGATTCAGATTTCAGATTCAGATTTCAGATTCAGATTTCAGATTCAGATTTCAGATTCAGATTTCAGATTCAGATTTCAGATTCAGATTTCAGATTCAGATTTCAGATTCAGATTTCAGATTCAGATTTCAGATTCAGATTTCAGATTCAGATTTCAGATTCAGATTTCAGATTCAGATTTCAGATTCAGATTTCAGATTCAGATTTCAGATTCAGATTTCAGATTCAGATTTCAGATTCAGATTTCAGATTCAGATTTCAGATTCAGATTTCAGATTCAGATTTCAGATTCAGATTTCAGATTCAGAATTCAGATTCAGATTTCAGATTCAGATTTCAGATTCAGATTTCAGATTCAGATTTCAGATTCAGATTTCAGATTCAGATTTCAGATTCAGATTTCAGATTCAGATTTCAGATTCAGATTTCAGATTCAGATTTCAGATTCAGATTTCAGATTCAGATTTCAGATTCAGATTTCAGATTCAGATTTCAGATTCAGATTTCAGATTCAGATTTCAGATTCAGATTTCAGATTCAGATTTCAGATTCAGATTTCAGATTCAGATTTCAGATTCAGATTTCAGATTCAGATTTCAGATTCAGATTTCAGATTCAGATTTCAGATTCAGATTTCAGATTCAGATTTCAGATTCAGATTTCAGATTCAGATTTCAGATTCAGATTTCAGATTCAGATTTCAGATTCAGATTTCAGATTCAGATTTCAGATTCAGATTTCAGATTCAGATTTCAGATTCAGATTTCAGATTCAGATTTCAGATTCAGATTTCAGATTCAGATTTCAGATTCAGATTTCAGATTCATATTTCAGATTCAGATTTCAGATTCAGATTTCAGATTCAGATTTCAGATTCAGATTTCAGATTCAGATTTCAGATTCAGATTTCAGATTCAGATTTCAGATTCAGATTTCAGATTCTGATTTCAGACTTCAGATTCAGATTTCAGATTCAGATTTCAGATTCAGATTTCAGATTCAGATTCAGATTTCAGATTCAGATTTCAGATTTAGATTTCAGATTCAGATTTCAGATTCAGATTTCAGATTCAGATTTCAGATTCAGATTTCAGATTCAGATTTCAGATTCAGATTTCAGATTCAGATTTCAGATTTCAGATTCAGATTTCAGATTCAGATTTCAGATTCAGATTTCAGATTCAGATTTCAGATTCAGATTTCAGATTCAGATTTCAGATTCAGATTTCAGATTCAGATTTCAGATTCAGATTTCAGATTCAGATTTCAGATTCAGATTTCAGATTCAGATTTCAGATTCAGATTTCAGATTCAGATTTCAGATTCAGATTTCAGATTCAGATTTCAGATTCAGATTTTAGATTCAGATTTCAGATTCAGATTTCAGATTCAGATTTCAGATTCAGATTTCAGATTCAGATTTCAGATTCAGATTTCAGATTCAGATTTCAGATTCAGATTTCAGATTCAGATTTCAGATTCAGATTTCAGATTCAGATTTCAGATTCAGATTTCAGATTCAGATTTCAGATTCAGATTTCAGATTCAGATTTCAGATTCAGATTTCAGATTCAGATTTCAGATTCAGATTTCAGATTCAGATTTCAGATTCAGATTTCAGATTCAGATTTCAGATTCAGATTTCAGATTCAGATTTCAGATTCAGATTTCAGATTCAGATTTCAGATTCAGATTTCAGATTCAGATTTCAGATTCAGATTTCAGATTCAGATTTCAGATTCAGATTTCAGATTCAGATTTCAGATTCAGATTTCAGATTCAGATTTCAGATTCAGATTTCAGATTCAGATTTCAGATTCAGATTTCAGATTCAGATTTCAGATTCAGATTTCAGATTCAGATTTCAGATTCAGATTTCAGATTCAGATTTCAGATTCAGATTTCAGATTCAGATTTCAGATTCAGATTTCAGATTCAGATTTCAGATTCAGATTTCAGATTCAGATTTCAGATTCAGATTTCAGATTCAGATTTCAGATTCAGATTTCAGATTCAGATTTCAGATTCAGATTTCAGATTCAGATTTCAGATTCAGATTTCAGATTCAGATTTCAGATTCAGATTTCAGATTCAGATTTCAGATTCAGATTTCAGATTCAGATTTCAGATTCAGATTTCAGATTCAGATTTCAGATTCAGATTTCAGATTCAGATTTCAGATTCAGATTTCAGATTCAGATTTCAGATTCAGATTTCAGATTCAGATTTCAGATTCAGATTTCAGATTCAGATTTCAGATTCAGATTTCAGATTCAGATTTCAGATTCAGATTTCAGATTCAGATTTCAGATTCAGATTTCAGATTCAGATTTCAGATTCAGATTTCAGATTCAGATTTCAGATTCAGATTTCAGATTCAGATTTCAGATTCAGATTTCAGATTCAGATTTCAGATTCAGATTTCAGATTCAGATTTCAGATTCAGATTTCAGATTCAGATTTCAGATTCAGATTTCAGATTCAGATTTCAGATTCAGATTTCAGATTCAGATTTCAGATTCAGATTTCAGATTCAGATTTCAGATTCAGATTTCAGATTCAGATTTCAGATTCAGATTTCAGATTCAGATTTCAGATTCAGATTTCAGATTCAGATTTCAGATTCAGATTTCAGATTCAGATTTCAGATTCAGATTTCAGATTCAGATTTCAGATTCAGATTTCAGATTCAGATTTCAGATTCAGATTTCAGATTCAGATTTCAGATTCAGATTTCAGATTCAGATTTCAGATTCAGATTTCAGATTCAGATTTCAGATTCAGATTTCAGATTCAGATTTCAGATTCAGATTTCAGATTCAGATTTCAGATTCAGATTTCAGATTCAGATTTCAGATTCAGATTTCAGATTCAGATTTCAGATTCAGATTTCAGATTCAGATTTCAGATTCAGATTTCAGATTCAGATTTCAGATTCAGATTTCAGATTCAGATTTCAGATTCAGATTTCAGATTCAGATTTCAGATTCAGATTTCAGATTCAGATTTCAGATTCAGATTTCAGATTCAGATTTCAGATTCAGATTTCAGATTCAGATTTCAGATTCAGATTTCAGATTCAGATTTCAGATTCAGATTTCAGATTCAGATTTCAGATTCAGATTTCAGATTCAGATTTCAGATTCAGATTTCAGATTCAGATTTCAGATTCAGATTTCAGATTCAGAATTCAGATTCAGATTTCAGATTCAGATTTCAGATTCAGATTTCAGATTCAGATTTCAGATTCAGATTTCAGATTCAGATTTCAGATTCAGATTTCAGATTCAGATTTCAGATTCAGATTTCAGATTCAGATTTCAGATTCAGATTTCAGATTCAGATTTCAGATTCAGATTTCAGATTCAGATTTCAGATTCAGATTTCAGATTCAGATTTCAGATTCAGATTTCAGATTCAGATTTCAGATTCAGATTTCAGATTCAGATTTCAGATTCAGATTTCAGATTCAGATTTCAGATTCAGATTTCAGATTCAGATTTCAGATTCAGATTTCAGATTCAGATTTCAGATTCAGATTTCAGATTCAGATTTCAGATTCAGATTTCAGATTCAGATTTCAGATTCAGATTTCAGATTCAGATTTCAGATTCAGATTTCAGATTCAGATTTCAGATTCAGATTTCAGATTCAGATTTCAGATTCAGATTTCAGATTCAGATTTCAGATTCAGATTTCAGATTCAGATTTCAGATTCAGATTTCAGATTCAGATTTCAGATTCAGATTTCAGATTCATATTTCAGATTCAGATTTCAGATTCAGATTTCAGATTCAGATTTCAGATTCAGATTTCAGATTCAGATTTCAGATTCAGATTTCAGATTCAGATTTCAGATTCAGATTTCAGATTCTGATTTCAGACTTCAGATTCAGATTTCAGATTCAGATTTCAGATTCAGATTTCAGATTCAGATTCAGATTTCAGATTCAGATTTCAGATTTAGATTTCAGATTCAGATTTCAGATTCAGATTTCAGATTCAGATTTCAGATTCAGATTTCAGATTCAGATTTCAGATTCAGATTTCAGATTCAGATTTCAGATTTCAGATTCAGATTTCAGATTCAGATTTCAGATTCAGATTTCAGATTCAGATTTCAGATTCAGATTTCAGATTCAGATTTCAGATTCAGATTTCAGATTCAGATTTCAGATTCAGATTTCAGATTCAGATTTCAGATTCAGATTTCAGATTCAGATTTCAGATTCAGATTTCAGATTCAGATTTCAGATTCAGATTTCAGATTCAGATTTTAGATTCAGATTTCAGATTCAGATTTCAGATTCAGATTTCAGATTCAGATTTCAGATTCAGATTTCAGATTCAGATTTCAGATTCAGATTTCAGATTCAGATTTCAGATTCAGATTTCAGATTCAGATTTCAGATTCAGATTTCAGATTCAGATTTCAGATTCAGATTTCAGATTCAGATTTCAGATTCAGATTTCAGATTCAGATTTCAGATTCAGATTTCAGATTCAGATTTCAGATTCAGATTTCAGATTCAGATTTCAGATTCAGATTTCAGATTCAGATTTCAGATTCAGATTTCAGATTCAGATTTCAGATTCAGATTTCAGATTCAGATTTCAGATTCAGATTTCAGATTCAGATTTCAGATTCAGATTTCAGATTCAGATTTCAGATTCAGATTTCAGATTCAGATTTCAGATTCAGATTTCAGATTCAGATTTCAGATTCAGATTTCAGATTCAGATTTCAGATTCAGATTTCAGATTCAGATTTCAGATTCAGATTTCAGATTCAGATTTCAGATTCAGATTTCAGATTCAGATTTCAGATTCAGATTTCAGATTCAGATTTCAGATTCAGATTTCAGATTCAGATTTCAGATTCAGATTTCAGATTCAGATTTCAGATTCAGATTTCAGATTCAGATTTCAGATTCAGATTTCAGATTCAGATTTCAGATTCAGATTTCAGATTCAGATTTTAGATTCAGATTTCAGATTCAGATTTCAGATTCAGATTTCAGATTCAGATTTCAGATTCAGATTTAAGATTCAGATTTCAGATTCAGATTTCAGATTCAGATTTCAGATTCAGATTTCAGATTCAGATTTCAGATTCAGATTTCAGATTCAGATTTCAGATTCAGATTTCAGATTCAGATTTCAGATTCAGATTTCAGATTCAGATTTCAGATTCAGATTTCAGATTCAGATTTCAGATTCAGATTTCAGATTCAGATTTCAGATTCAGATTTCAGATTCAGATTTCAGATTCAGATTTCAGATTCAGATTTCAGATTCAGATTTCAGATTCAGATTTCAGATTCAGATTTCAAAATTCAAATTTGAATTTTGAGATTTCAATTTTGAACTTTGAGATTTCAGGTTTGAACTTTGAGATTTTTTTTTAATTTACGAATGGTTATAAAGTTTTTATGTGCCTGGAGTATTTTTCCTAACTTTGGGTTAGTAAGAGGGGGGCCGGAACTTTGAGATTTGAGATTTGAGATTTGGGATTTGAAATTTCAGATTTCAAATTTTAATTTTGAGATTTGAGTTTTGAGATTTGAGATTTGAGATTTAAGATTTGAGATTTGAGATTTGAGATTTAAGATTTGAGATTTGAGATTTAAGATTTGAGATTTAAGATTTAAGATTTGAGATTTGAGATTTGAGATTCGAGATTTGAGATTTGAGATTCGAGATTTGAGATTTGAGATTTGAGATTTGAGATTTGAGATTTGAGATTTGAGATTTGAGATTTGAGATTTGAGATTTGAGATTTGAGATTTGAGATTTGAGATTTGAGATTTGAGATTTGAGATTTGAGATTTGAGATTTGAGATTTGAGATTTGAGATTTGAGATTTGAGATTTGAGATTTGAGATTTGAGATTTGAGATTTGAGATTTGAGATTTGAGATTTGAGATTTGAGATTTGAGATTTGAGATTTGAGATTTGAGATTTGAGATTTGAGATTTGAGATTTGAGATTTGAGATTTGAGATTTGAGATTTGAGATTTGAGATTTGAGATTTGAGATTTGAGATTTGAGATTTGAGATTTGAGATTTGAGATTTGAGATTTGAGATTTGAGATTTGAGATTTGAGATTTGAGATTTGAGATTTGAGATTTGAGATTTGAGATTTGAGATTTGAGATTTGAGATTTGAGATTTGAGATTTGAGATTTGAGATTTGAGATTTGAGATTTGAGATTTGAGATTTGAGATTTGAGATTTGAGATTTGAGATTTGAGATTTGAGATTTGAGATTTGAGATTTGAGATTTGAGATTTGAGATTTGAGATTTGAGATTTGAGATTTGAGATTTGAGATTTGAGATTTGAGATTTGAGATTTGAGATTTGAGATTTGAGATTTGAGATTTGAGATTTGAGATTTGAGATTTGAGGTTTGAGATTTGAGATTTGAGATTTGAGATTTGAGTTTTAAGTTTTGAATTTTTATTTGAGAATAAATAGGATTCATCAGAGCACGAAATTTAAAAAAAAAACTGCAATTCTCAAAGGTTTTAAAATAGCTTCAAGGTTGGAAAAATTGTTGCCTTTTTCCAATCCAGCTCAATTTCAATAAACTTTGTTTGTCGTCTTTAAGAAGGCCCTAGCAGTATCTATTTTTAAGGAAAACCGTCATTCAAAGTAGACACGCAATGAATCCAATCTTCCAATTCCTGATTTGTTGAGGTAGATATGCTTAGCTTGTGACAACCTCAAGCTATTTCTATACATATAAGCTAAGGAGGTTTGTTTACATGTTATGTCTTTATATGTATAAATACCTGTTTGTATTCATCCCTCGAAGCGTTTACGTTCCGCTGAAGGTAGATGAATCTTTTTGAACTGACGGACGACTCGAGTTCTTCTTTCCTCTGTCTGATGATGGACAAATTGGATGGTGGTGGTGCGGCAGTTTTGCCTGCAGTGTTTTTCCCAATCATATCGGAAAATTTTCCTCCTGGAGCCGTTTCGAGTTGGTTGTTCTAAGTTTGTGTTATTATGGGAAACTACCCACTTCGGGACGATGCTTATTTTTAACCCTACAATAGCTAAAGCTACACATAATAAGTGGATCCATAATTCGCACGGCTCAGCTCACCGGCAAACATCCTATAAAGGAGGCCAGTTCCAGTTTCTGATCTGAATGTTTGATGAATTCCAATAATTTACGAGAAAACTTGGAACTTTGCCGGGCAAAAAAATGATAGCTCTCGTTAAAAAAACATGCAAATAATGTTCCAGTCTCTGGCATGGTTTAGTGTGATTAACTTCAATCTGGAAATGGAATGAAAAAAAATATAAGTAGGTACACAAGTTTATCCACATTTGATGTAGTGGCCTGGCGTGTAGTTGTTAGTGGGTTGAAGATGTTTTTTTTTAGGGTGGGGGAGGAAATGCACATGGAGATTTACGGGATGGCACCAGAAGAAGAACGCAAAAAAAAGAGATATACAGATAACATAAGCCGCCGCCGGTGTAGATCTACATACTTACGTAGATCCATGTGTGTGTATACAGTGCCTGTTATCCTTCCGTTTGCTAATGGACCTACTTGCTTGGCTCGGCTGAGAATGTGTGTTTGCAGCTGTGTTGTGACTAAACGGCGGAAAATCAAATGAGGAACACGATGGGTGAATCTTTTAGAAAGAATCGTCGTGCAGTTTTTGCGACGCGGTTTATTTTTCTTCGCGCGGACAGGGTGTTTCAATGATTTTGGGTAACGATTTTAAAAAGCTTCTGGTATACTTTTTATTAACTTTATTTTACTCACATAATAAGTATAACTTTTGCATAGCTATTGTTGAGATCCAGTTGTGTTTTCTTTTTAATTCCTTATTAGGGAAAGAAGTGAATTAAAATGTAGGAAAGGTGATGAAACCTGTGAAAAATATTTTTTTTTTATAAAAGAACTCCATCAAGCTATAGAAATTTTTAAAGCTTTATCCGTTACGGAATTTATTTTTGACTATTGATTTATTTCATCATAAATTTGATAACAGCTTGACATCTTCACGGCATATTTTGGACAATTTTCTCAAAACGACGTCAAAATTTTGCGAATCCGGCAGACAAGCTGCTTCAAAATGCAGGATCGACTCTTTTCAAACTTCATCTTCATTTGTGCCCAAATGTTTTCAATTGGATTGGCATCAAGCAACTGAGAAGGCCAATTTAAAAATCACAATCTTTGGGGTGCGAATGCAAAGACAAACTGCTTAAAGCGCGAGGCGTATGCGGTTCTCATTTTGGAAAAAATGGCTGAAAACGTATTGATAACAGTAGTCAGCTGATTCATGGCAATGACAATGGAATGGAATCAAGTAAAATCATCTAACACGCTTTATGTACGTATCAAATAATTTCAACATCATGAAAGACGAAGAATGTGACTCTTCATCCTCCTCAAACGATGATATTTATTTTTCAAAGGTGGCTCCAGAGAGCACATTCCGACTTTCCGTAATCAAATTCCTGTGCAGTTATTGAACTGCTTTCATAGTGTTGAGCCTTTCCAATTTGAATCCACACTCAGTTTAGACCATCATGATTGGTTGGAAAAGCACATGTGTTTGTTTTGTATTCACGTGGCTAGGCCGAGAGAGTGTTGGACTGATATCTCAAAAGTTGTACCGAAATGACTAAAAATGCGTTTTGTCGTTGATCTTAACACAAGTTCAACATTCACAGTAGTTTAGATGAGAAACGAGAGAAAAGAAATTACCAAGAATTATCTCAAGCTTAACTGAATATCCCACCGGAACTGTCCAATACAGTATAATGAAAACGCGAATTCGAACGATCAAATCTTTATGCAATTTCAGAATAAACCTTGACTTCCTTTCGTAAATCTGCAATCATGAGTTGATTCACACACTTTGAATACCACAGAATTTTATCTTTCAACGTGTGAAATACATTATAATTTTAAGGATTTTACTTCTTTACTTTTAAGGATGTTTTGAATTGTTGTTATTTGAATCTTTTATGATTGTTGCAGAAGATATTAAATAATTTTTTTTAACATTTTTGAAAATAACATTCTCTGTCTCATACTAATGAATACACATTCGATGTTTTAATCCACTTTTAATAATATTTTGTGGATTCCATCCAAGTAGCTCGGCTAGTGCGGATGTCATTTTTTCACTACCGTTTTGAAGCGAATTTTTTTTCGAAAAACAAAAGTTTGGCAGTCTTAACAAAGTTAAAAGTGCAGTTTTGCCGCAGATTGTGGTTTTTCCTGCTGGAACGATTGTCAATTGCCGTTCCCCACCAGCCAACTACCGGCGCGAGTGTGCTGTTATCAATTTGTCAGCAGCAGCGGATTGGTTGCCGTTTTCTTCAACACCACCAAGGCCATTGTTTCCGAAAGGGTGCTCTTTGTTCGCTCTGAACATACGGGCTTGCGTACCGAGGAGGGCGTTCCGAGGATTCTGGTTCTGATTGCCGTGATCGGGATTTACAAGGAGGACTCAACATTTTGATATTGCTATCGCTATCTTCAATCAACGAAGGACGACTAAGTGGTGGAGCCGGTGCCGGACACCAAAGCTGATTAACTCGTAAAGAAGTGCTTGCAAGTAATCCTTAATTTATCCTTTTTTCACTGTTTCTTGTTATATTTTTTCTCTTTATTTATTTTTCAAATATTGACTGCTTCGCTCATATTTTTCAAACGGAAGGCATTCGCGCTTCCGTTGATAAATATGAGGGAAGGCGGGGGGTTAAACCCGCCAACTGTGGATGATGAGAATGGCATCAGAGAGGATGAGGAGCACCTAGAGGATTCGGATGATGCTGGTCCTTCAGGTATGAATTTTTCTCGGATAGAAGATAATTTCGCATCATCCACGGTTGAGAGTAGAGCAACCCGTCTCCGAACTTACCCAGATGGTTCAATTTTCACTGGGCCTTGGGTGGTTTTTATCCGGCCCAAACAAAGGTGCGACCAGACAAGTTGCGCGTTGTAGTGGCTGACCGGAAAGGTGCAAATGAAATTGTTGCCAGCAAGTTCATTAACCTAGAGTACCATGTTTTTGTTCCGTCTCGAAACGTTGAGATCGAGGGCGTGATAACGGAAATGAGCCTTAAGGCAGAGTACGTTAAATCCAACGGTGTTGGTAAGTTTAAAGGCCTAGATTCGACTTCGGTCGAAATCTTGGATTGCCGTCAACTTAAAACTGCCAACGTTGTGAATGGAGTTAAAAAGTACTCGCCTTCAGCCTCATTTCGTGTTACCTTCGCAGGTACCGCCCTCCCTCACTACATTTTGATCGACGGAATGTTGAGGCTTCCTGTGCGACTTGTTGTAACAAGGCACGCTGCCCTCGTTGCGCAGAGATTCATGAGGAAGGAGCATGCTCAGCAATAGAACAGAAATGTGTCTATTGCGGGGGCTCACCTCATGACATCTCTGTGTGCGAGGCATTTAAGAGTCGCTGGGATAAGGAGAGGCGCTCTTTGAAAGAACGATCCAATCGTTCTTACGCCGCTATTTTAAAGAACGCTTCTCCCCCGACTCAACCTCAGTTAACTAACATTTTCTCAGTGCTACCAGTTGACAACGAGGACACTACTGATGAAGAGAACCCATTCGTATTTGTAGCGAACTCCCGGAAACGTGCCAAAACAGCTTCAAAGTCCTCCAAAGTTCCAAATAAAATCCCTACTATTAGTTCTCCAATCAGCGCCACTAAAACATCGGTAGCTCCAAGAAAAGAAAAACTTGTTCCTCCTGGATTCCGAACGACTTTTTCACCACCAAACTATACATCATCATCGGGGACTTCAGCCGCAGCGAGCTCTCCAACTGCTAACGCGGTTTTGTCAGAATCAGTGTCCCAGCCTGGACTTTTCAAGTTTTCTGATATTCTTAATGGAATTTTCTCGTTCTTAAACGTATCTGAATCCGTAAGGGGCATAATTACTACAATGCTCCCTATAGTAAAGACACTTTTGAAGCAATTGATGCAAACTTGGCCCCTTCTTTCAGTGTTTATCTCTCTCGATGGCTAATTTAAGCCGAGAGGTCGGAGATATCACTGTGTTGCAGTGGAATTGTCGTAGTTTAATCCCTAAACTGGATCCGTTCAAATATCTTCTTCATGAAACTAGTTGCGATATTTTTACCCTTTCTGAAACATGGCTTTCTTCTCAATCAGATATTCCATTCCACGATTTTAACATTATTCGTTTAGATCTCAACGATTCATATGGAGGGGTGCTTTTAGGGATCAACAAGCGCTACTCCTTTTATAGAATCCACCTCCCTTTGTCAGGAGGAATTGAAGCTGTTGCATGTCATACAACTATAAGAGGTAAGGACTTATGCATTGTGAGTTTGTACTGGCCTCAGAGAGTTACAGTGGATCGAAGTCACCTAGAGGACCTGTGCTCAGTGCTCCCTGAGCCAAGGTTGATCCTGGGTGATTTCAATTCGCATGGAACTGTCTGGGGAGAACAAATTGACGATAGACGTTCTAATCTTATTTATGGCATTTGTGACAGTTTCAATTTAACTATTTTGAACACGGGTGAAAAAACACGGGTACCTAAACCTCCTGCAAGACCAAGTGCAATTGACCTCTCACTCTGCTCAAATTCATTATCATTGGATTGCCAGTGGAAGGTAATCCCTGATCCCAATGGTAGTGACCACTTACCTATCAAAATTACAATCACCAATGGGGTCATTTCAAATTCAACAAATATGGCATATGATCTCACAAGACACATCGACTGGAAAAAGTATTCGGACGCAATTATTTCAGCTATCACTTCCATGGAGGTTTTACCTCCGTTGGAGGAATATAACTTTCTTTCTCGTTTGATTTTTGATTGTGCAGTTGGTGCTCAAACGAAACCCATCCCAGGTTCATCTGTTCGTCGAAGGCCTCCCAATCCATGGTGGGACAGTCAATGCACCAAACTTTACGTCGACAAATCGAACGCTTTTAAAGTTTTTAGGAAACATGGAACCCTGGATAACTTCAACACGTATTTTTCTCTTGAACAGCAATTCAAAAACCTGATCAAGGGGAAAAAACGTGCGCATTGGCGTAATTTTGTGGGAGGTTTATCGCGGGAAACATCCTTAAGCACTTTGTGGAATGTGGCTCGGAGCATGCGTAATCGTTCTTCCACGAACGAAAGTGAAGAACATTCGCATAAATGGATTTTCAATTTCGCGCGGAAAATCTGTCCAGATTCCACACCGGTGCAAAAAATCATCCGAAGTTTGCCTCCGAATAGATGCGATCTTGATTCCGGTTTTTCGATGGTAGAATTCTCACTTTCTCTGCTTTCTTGTAACAATTCATCTCCAGGAGTTGATAAAATAAAATTCAACTTGTTGAAAAACCTTCCTGATGCAGCCAAATTTCGCTTGTTGAATTTATTTAATCAGTTCTTGGAGCATAACATTGTTCCCGAAGATTGGAGACAAGTGAGAGTTATTGCTATCCAAAAGCCTGGGAAACCTGCGTCCGATTTTAATTCGTACCGTCCGATAGCGATGTTGTCTTGCATTCGTAAATTGATGGAGAAAATGATTTTGTTCCGATTGGATAAATGGGTGGAAACAAATGGTCTCCTTTCAGATACTCAATTTGGGTTTCGAAGGGGCAAAGGGAAAAACGATTGTCTTGCTTTACTGTCTTCAGAGATACAATTGGCGTACGCAAAACGTGAGCAAATGGCTTCAGTGTTTCTAGACATAAAGGGAGCTTTTGATGCAGTCTCAATAGAGGTTTTGTCAGACAAGTTACACTCCCGAGGTCTACCTCCTCTATTGAACAACTTCTTATACAGCTTGCTTTGTGAGAAACATTTGAACTTTGCTCACGGAGATCTTGCAATTAGAAGGAACTCTTACATGGGCCTCCCGCAAGGTTCATGTTTAAGTCCACTTTTGTATAACTTCTACGTAAGCGATATCGACAGTTGTCTCTCTGAAGGCTGCACTTTAAGACAACTTGCAGATGATGGTGTAGTATCTGTAACAGGAGCTACAGAGTCTCATTTGCACGGGCCTTTACAAGATACTTTAGACAGATTGTCAACTTGGGCTTTGGGACTTGGGATTGAGTTTTCTCCACAGAAAACGGAGATGGTTGTTTTCTCTAAGAAACGTAGACCTGCTCAACCTAAGCTTCAACTCCTAGGTAGAACGGTCACTCAATCGAGGTGTTTTAAGTATCTTGGGGTTTGGTTTGACACCAAGTGTACCTGGAGAACCCATATTGAGTATCTGAAAGGAAAATGCCAACAAAGAATCAATTTTCTCCGATCAATCACTGGCACCTGGTGGGGAGCTCACCCAGAAGATTTTTTAAAATTGTATCGAACAACTGTTCTCTCAGTGATGGAATACGGTAGTTTCTGTTTCCAGACAGCTGCTAAAACTCACCTCATCAAACTCAAACGTATCCAATACCGTTGTCTCCGTATCGCTTTGGGCTGTATGCCCTCAACACATACCATGAGTCTTGAAGTTTTGGCAGGTATACTTCCTCTAAAAGATCGATTCAATTTATTATCACTCAGATTCCTCATCAGGTGTGAGATCATGAACCCATTGGTGATCGTAAATTTCGAAAGGCTACTTGAGCAAAATTTTCAAACCAGATTTATGTCTATATACCATGTCTTCATGTCCATGCAGGTAAATCCTTCTTCGTATTCTCCAACTCGTGTTTACATCCCAGACTACGACAACTCTTCTGTCCAGTTTGATTTGTCTATGCAGCAAGAAATTCGTGGGATCCCGGATTCGCATCGTTCACTTTTAATTCCTAGAATTTTCGATGCTAAACATAGACACGTCGATGCTGATAAAATGTACTTTACTGATGGGTCTCTCATAGAGGAATCAACAGGATTTGGAGTGTTCAATGATATCTTCAGCGCATCTTATAATCTGCAGTCACCATGCTCTGTATATATTGCAGAGTTAGCAGCAATTTGTTGCGCTTTGGACAGCGTCGCTTCACGGCCTTCAGGACACTACTATATCGTCACAGATAGTCTCAGCTCTGTTGAAGCAATCCGCTCAATAAGACCGGGAAAGCACTCTCCATACTTCTTAGAGAAGATACGAGTCACATTGAGTGCTTTATCAAGACGTTGCTTTGTTATCACCTTTGTTTGGGTCCCCTCACATAGCTCGATAATGGGCAATGAGAGGGCAGACTCTTTGGCAAAGGTGGGGGGATAGAAGGCGACACGTATCGCCGTGAAATCGTCTACAACGAATTTTACTTCTTGGTTCGAAGAAACTCTCTTGTCAACTGGCAGCGCAAATGGGACGAGGATGAGTTGGGTCGGTGGCTCCACTCGATTATCCCAAAGGTAAGCCTTAAACCCTGGTTTAATAGGTTGGACCTGAGTCGGGATTTTATTCGTATATTTTCCCGTCTCATGTCCAATCATTATTCCTTAGACGCGGTACTCTATCGTTTTGACATTGCTGGCAGCAATTTGTGTAGTTGTGGCCAAGGTTACCATGACATCGAGCATATTGTCTGGTCGTGTGAGGTCCATCTTGTCGCCAGAACGAATTTAATAGATTCCCTTCGGGCCCGAGGAAAACCACCTAACGTTCCAGTGAGGGATGTGCTAGCTGTGCTGGATTTGGACTACATGTTTGAAATCTACCATTTTCTAAAAGCTATTGATCTTCGTCTATAATTCTATTTTATTTTCATATTTCCCTTTCTATCTTCTTTTTTCTTTAAAAAAAAAGTGCTAAGCTAAGAAAACAATTGTAAAAACAAAGAAAACGAGTTTGGCTCCTTAAAACCTAATCGTATGAGCCGTTTCAAATAAAGCATTATAAAAAAAAAAATAATAATAATATTTTGTAACCCGAATCGCGAGGATTTCCAAAATTTGGAAAACACCTACGAACTTGGCTGTCCGGATATCGTAGAAGTCCAAATTTTACCCTAAACTCAGTATACACATAATAATTCTAAAATTCTTCTTTCAATACTTACACTTGAAAGATCATGAGCAGGGAAGCAAATCGAACAGAACTGGTCATGATAACTGGTTTATCACTCGTTTAACACTTAGAGATAAGTATGAAAACGCGAAGACTTCTCATGCGTTTTCAATGACGATCAAGATAACTCGCTCGAAATTATTTTGTCTCAGTCAGTTCTAGTTCTGAGAATATTCTCCGACAAAACTGGAACCGAGCCAGAGAACAAATGCAAAGAGAGTGCTTTTTAGAGCTATTTACTTCCATTCTGACTCTCCGCGCCCTTAGCTTCATGTAGAAAAGTGAGAAATTTTCTCTTATCCATGAGCGAGAACTTATCTTTAACGTTAAACAAGAAGATAAATTTGAATCAGATTGCAGAACTTGCAGAACATTGATAAGTGCTAGTATAGTGGGCTTGCGGATGAAAATCTCTCTCACGGATGTTTTGATCGGCAGATTCTGTCGGAAGACAATGATTTTTGGATTCCCTGATCACGCGGGGACGAATAATGAAAACAATTTAAATTGCATAAAACTATGTTGCACAAATTCAAGAAACCGAGTTTAAGGAATAATTAAAAAACATTATAATCAAAACTTGTATTTTTCCCATTTTGGAAGTTTCGAAAAAATCGAAAAAGAAGAATTTGATGCCATTCCGACCTTATTTGCAAGATGGAATTAAAACTCAAATCTACATTTTAGATTTGCGTCCTAAAAGGATTTTTTGTTTGTTTGTCAAACTATAGGAGAGAATTGGGATACTTGATCCCATTATCTTTTTGGAAAAAATAACAACTCGCAACCTTTTACATTTTCTGACAGCGTATAATTTTAAGTTTCTATGTTCTAAAAGTTAAAACGATACTTAAACCCGTAGATGAACTAGAAACATTTTCAAGGGAGTAAAAAATTGCGATATTTTTTTAAGTTAAGGGATACTTGATCCTTAATCCAGGAAGCCCTTATTCTTGGGAGAAAAAAAAATCAAACAAAACCCATGATAGAATGTCAATTGATTATGTCTGTGTTCATGTTTGTTCTCATTTCAAAATTTATAAGTGTCAGAAGAAGGAAATTACATAACTTTGTCTTAACCCCTTGTGACATTGCATACTTAAAGGCGCTATTTTCCATAATTAAAAGGAAACCAATTTTTTTAGTCCTTTTTTCAGACAATTATTGGATAAATATAAGTAATCTCGTAATCAGCAATGATCACGATCTATTCAAAAGAAGAATATATACCTTTCTGATCTCTAGGAATCAAATGTTTACATAATAAGCATTTTAAAAAACTTTTTTTGAAAGAAGTTGAGAGTTTCCCACTGACGATTGATATATCGGAATAAAAAATTTTCATGTAAGAAATATTTTAAAGTGATGGAAAAAGATCTTCATATTTTGTAAAAAAGTTCAATAATTCAAAACATTATTTTGTTAAAAAATTTTAAGCTTGAAACACTGTTGTTTTGCTCCATTTGGCACATTTTTTTTGGAACATTTGATCTTTGTAACCCATGAACTGTTGATTTTTTCTGATTTTTTTTTTGACCAAATGGTTAAGAAGTATAAGGAGCCACTCTAGGATCCACACGAAGATAAAACCAAGCATCAGAGTGAAACTCTTGATCTTAAATATGGTAAAAAGTCTATGGTGATTGGGAATAACTGAATGCAGACCCCTTAAATAATGCAATATATCCCTTTCCGGCAGGCAAAAAGTGATGCCTGACTAGTAGACACCATGTAAATAACTAATAGTGAGCAGTTCAATAGATCGCAATCTGTCCAACCGATTTTTGCGCAATGTGACAGTTGTGTTCTGATGGATATGTTAAAACCTAATTTAAAAGATTAAATTCTTCGAGATGCCTACTCATGAAAAGGTTCCAACCAGATTCCAATTGCTTTTTCCAGGTGAATTTGTGTAAAATATCATGATTTTGCAAAGGTTTTGCTTCTGTGGCTAAAATAATAGATCAATACATGACTTATAAAAGTCTGCAAAGATAAAAAAGAGATTTTATGAAATAGTAAGATATTTTTTTTATGCTTTTACATTAAATGTCATATTAACACCTTCATTTCCTCCATAGAAAGATTTCGATCAAATGAATAGTTTTAAAAATACACACGTTTGTAACTGTCCGGATTCTAAATGGTCATAATCTTATGGCTAAGGAATCAAGTATCCCAAGGGATCAATTATCCTCATATCCTCTCCTACATGAAAGGATGATAGTCTTAATACAATTTTAACGTTCCTCATGAGCTTTGTTTGAAATTAATATTCTATTTTAAAAAAGTGTTTTCTTTCACTTTACCTATGAATAATTTCCGAATAAACTTCTACATTACTTAATTGTACTTTGAAAAAATATCATGACTTTTTGACCCAGGAACAAAACCACGAGGATTTTTATCAACTGATTTGACTTCAGAAAAGGGATATGCTTAATAGCAGGACCTTATCCAAACAAACTGGGAAATTGTTCCTCATTAGGGTGACCCAAAATTGCCTGTGTCTGGAATTTCGAAGGCTTAACCTTCAAATTATAGCTAGAGGTGTAAGAGACAAACTTTTATAAGGCAACAACTTAGAAAAATGATGTTTAGAGGTTTTTGAAAAAAAGGCCATTTTCGGAAATTTTTCGTAACCAAATTTTCAGATCTTGAAAAAGTTAAGGGGCCGTACGCTGATTATGTAAGCACGATTTTGGAAATTTTTAATTCACCCTCCACCCCCTTGTAAGGCAATGTGAGATTTCCCAAAAAAAACCCTCTCTCCTCCCCTAGAACGATCTTACGTTTTTTTATTCTTTGAAAATTGACAAGTATAGCAAAAATAGCTCGAATATATAAAAATGTGATATGTTGGGGGTAACAAAATCTTCAAAAATTTAAAAAAAGTTCAGGTTTTGCAGGTACTATAAATTTTTTTCATGTCTATGACCTGGACATCATAAAATTCTAAAAAAAATCCTACTATACTTCTAGAATTGGTGCAAAAATTTATAAATGACTATTACGTTATCACTTAACCTAAAAGCTCAGACTCATTTAAGCAGTAAGCGATAAAGTCTGAGGGTTTTTTTTTCGCTAAATCGGTTGTAAAATTTAGAGCTGGTAGTGTCTATCACTGAAAAAACTATAATGAAATTCAGTATCTAAAGTGCCTGTGATTTTTAAAGATTTTTTTTTGACAAAAAAACTTTCAAAATATGATGCATTCAAACCGAAAAGCGACGATCTTTTTTATAATGTGATTTAGTATTTTTGGTGGGATGTTGGTTTGAATTGGTTCTCTGTGAATTTTAAAGAACCAGCAATTTTATTTTAATTAATTCAAAGACATTAAAAGATAATTAACATAACATCCAGAATAACCAGCAAATAGGTAGTGAGAAAAAAATAAAACCTGAGTAATATGGTTTCGTATGGCTATGGTGAAAAATCCATGTTATATTACTAACGTAAGATTTTTTACTGTACGAGACCACAGTAATTGCTACCCTGCAGAGTGGTTCAAATCCCCAAAAATCTGTAAAAAGTCCATTTTTCAAGTTAGCGACGACCAAATTTGTTAGTTCATTTAGAAATGGGACAGTTACAAATGCGTATATCTCTAAAACCATTCGTTTTATCGAAATACTTTCTATGAAAGTAATCTTAGATAATTGAGGTCTTCAGGATCATAGAGGTGCAAGTCCAAGATCATCAATTTTGAGTTAAGTATACCTAACGATTCTTCATGTTCAATGTACATCTGGTGCAAAACACGATTTTTTTATAAATTTTTTGAACACTTTTTCGATTGAATTAAAACTACTCGAATTCGAAAGATATATGAAAAATCGAGCACCTTCACAACTTTGAAGCGTGTTTTTCTTGAAACTATCCCTTGCACCCCTCTGATCCCAAGCGTCTCAGTTCGTAAAAAATATGAAAAAAAAATTACTAATCGTTTTTTTGTAAGAAATATGTTTACTTTATTCTTGGTACCTCGCATCGGCAGGCGCATACTTTTTTCAGTCATGATAGGGATTAGTTTTTCCGACTTATTCCTCCCCTGTATTTTAGGTGGCTGTATCTTCCTCCTTCAATTTATGCTACTTTTCGGTCCGATACTTCTCTTTTACAAGAAACCGAGAGCAATTTAGTGGATACAGATGTTCCGAAATTAGCAAAACTTGGTTACTTTTGAGCCCACTCAAAAGCGTTTTTACAGGAATGTCTGCTATCAAAATCTGGCTAACACGTAGCAAAACCATCATGAGATTGAACTAAAAGTGTAATCGGTTGTTACAGATCTTAGTTTGCAAAAGATACATACGAGAATACTATTTTTAGGCTTTTGAAAACAGCGAATACCGAAGTTTTTGTTTTGAATTTTTTTGTTTGTTTTGTTTGTTGTTGAAGCAGAATCTGGAAAATCTTTTTTTTACAAAACAACCAGCAAATACATACTTTTATCTTCTAGAGACCGAGCCATGAGCAGAAAAGTTATAGGATTTGAATGCTGGAATTTGTTTAAAATAGGATTTTTCATAAACGACAACCATTAGAAATCACCTGTCTCATTGCCTCGGTACTGGCTATACAGCTTACGAGCTCTGGAACTAGAAAAAAAATCGTTGTAAGAGGTTAGGTTTGAGTGATCCATAAACAAGGCAACAATTTCAGTTTATCAGCGAAAAAATGTGGGACATTTCAGCGATCTAAACTTAGTTTTTCGCTTATTAAAAATAAAAAATTCTGATATGAGACTTGACTTTCCTGAAGTCCCTTAACCGTAGTTTCTGATCATGTGCTTCATTCCAATGCTTGATTTGACCTTTGTGGACATTTTGACAGTATTAACATACTTATCCAACACTCACACACAGTATTTTTTTGAATAACCATAAGTTTTGTCAGCTATCGGTTTGATAATGATGAATTTTGAAGGAAACTGGGCACAATTGTTTTTCGTTTTCTTTTGCATTGTAAATATCTCAAAAACGCGTGAATTTCCAATTTTGAAAAAAATTGGTCAGATAATAATTTTCATAGGCAACCAAATGCTGTCAAAATTTTCAATGTCCAATTACTAGGAAATGAACTATCAGCAAAACAAAGTGTACCATTTCTACATAAAAAACTAAGCTTTATTGATCTTACACAAAACAAATGGTTATCAAAAACGTGAGTACAAATAGCTGTTCATAGTTGATTTAAAGTTTGAAATTCGTTTAAAAAATAGTGAAAGGTGAAATTAGCGAAAAAAATGGATTTTAAGGTAAACAGATGTATCAAAAATGGTCAGAGAGTTTGATTATGTGTCCCGGTCATAGTTATTCGCAACGCCCTGTCGTACAAGCAGAACATCGTCGTTGATTCTCACCATCACCCAATTTTTCCAACCCCGACCCCTCGTTTCCAGCAGCTCGCACAGCAAAGCATGTTATTTTTAGTTCTGCAACACTAGAAGCGAGACAACCGAAACAACAACAACATCACATAAAAGCAACAACATCTAAACGAGCATTATCGCTTGTTTATCATCATAAAGCGCCACTTTGGAATGAGTTTTTTCATTCACTGTTTTCTCTTTTTCTCTTCTTTTTCCTACCACCCCCACGGAACGCGAATGTCCTTTTTCGTCTCACTCACTAGCTATGGAAAAGCCCATGTACAACAGCAAAACATACGTGACTGATGGATTTTCTCATGGATGCTACTGGAAATCTAGCGGCAAATTCGAAATCTACGCTGATAATCTGATCCATCAGCAGCAGGCAAACTTTGAGACAAAAATGAATCATCAGCATTTCACCACTAGCAGCAGCAGCAAGGGCGCCACCGGCAGCAATTTCACCAGCAGCACTGGCAGTCACAATCCGGGCCATCACCAGTACACGAACAGCAGCTCCAGTGGCGCCCCCTACAGTGACAGTGGCGGCATCGGCGGAAGTTATTACACCAGCAGCGCCACTGGTTCCCGATCTTCCGGTGGCGGTTATTCCGGCTACAATCAATCTTCCGGCTACGCAACAACAACAACGGCGGCCAAAGACGATGGCGGTTTGTACGGCGGGGGAAGTGGCTACAACAACACCAACAGCTCCAGCTCCACCTATTATCCACAAGCTTCCCGAGGAAACGCGACTTCCGGTTCGGATGGTGCGATCCGAAGCGGCCGGAAGTTGCCGAATGTTGGTCACGAGGGAGCCATTACGGTGGGCAGTGGATCGGCGCGCAATGGCAAACGTCAGCTGCCGAACGTTCAGGGCCGGAGTAGTTCCTCGTTGGATCATTCCAGTGACTATCGCTTGGCCACCCAGTCGCCTACGGGCCGGAAGCTGCCGGTGCCGCAGCGAGGTATGAAGACGGGTGCCGGAATGGCCGGAACTCTGCCCGGGCAACCTCCGTTGATCGATAATTTCAACATCGATCTGTCGCTCAAGGTAAGATGTTCTGATGTACAGTATTGGACAAAACGTTAGCAATCTCGATCTTTTCCATAAAAAAGCAATTTTTTAGCTGTAGAATTCTTCTACTTACTTTTTTTAGCAGTTGGTTGTAGTGAAGTGGGTCTGTTTTCAGAATCTTAGCGTTGCTGAAAAAATCCTCTTTAAGTTTTTTCAGTAGCCAAAATTCTCGAATATTTAAATGTATCACTTACTGAAAAAATGTATGGGGGTCTAAGAAGCACATTTTGAGCTATTCTTGTATATTTTTTCGGTTTAATCTGTTAGCCAACATTCCTTAGAATGTCACGAATTGTAAGGTTATTTCGAATGATTTGATATAAGAAAGTTGTAAGTAGTTTGAAAAATATGGGAACTGATCATGATCCTTATCCAGTTCCATGTCTCTATTTTTATCCTTATTTTGATTTTGATCTTGATGCTAGTTTCGACCATATTTCTGATTATGATCTTCATCCTAATTCTGAATTTCATATGGCTTCGATCTTGTTTTTTTTTCAAGGTGATCTTGCTCAAGGTGTGGATCAAAAATAGGATCATGATCAGGATTAGGATTAGGATCGGAAACAAGATGAGAATCATTTTTGAAATTTTTGTAATTATGTATTTTTTATATTTTGTAATTTTTGTGGTTTTTGAAATTTTTATAATTTTTGTAATTTTTGTAATTTTTGAAATTTTTGTAAATCTTGTAATTTTTGTCATTTTAGATTTTTTTTTCTTTTTTGCCATTTTTGAAATTTTTTTTTAATTTTTGTTATTTTTATTATTTTTGTGATTTTTGTAATTTTTGTAATTTTTGTAATTTTTGTAATTTTTGTAATTTTTGTAATTTTTGTAATTTTTGTAATTTTTGTAATTTTTGTAATTTTTGTAATTTTTGTAATTTTTGTAATTTTTGTAATTTTTGTAATTTTTGTAATTTTTGTAATTTTTGTAATTTTTGTAATTTTTGTAATTTTTGTATTTTTGTACATTTTAATATAACAAAAATTACAAAAATTACAAAAATTACAAAAACTACAAAAATTACAAAAATGACAAAAATTACAAAAACTACAAAAATTACAAAAATTACAAAAATTACAAAAATTACAAAAATTACAAAAATTACAAAAATTACAAAAATTACAAAAATTACAAAATTTACAAAATTTACAAAAATTACAAAAATGACAAAAATTACAAAAATTACTAAAATTACAAAAATTACAAAAATTACAAAAATTACAAAAATTACAAAAATTACAAAAATTACAAAAATTACAAAAATTACAAAAATTACAAAAATTACAAAAATTACAAAAATTACAAAAATTACAAAAATTACAAAAATTACAAAAATTACAAAAATTACAAAAATTACAAAAATTACAAAAATTACAAAAATTACAAAAATTACAAAAATTACAAAAATTACAAAAATTACAAAAATTACACAAATTACAAAAATTACAAAAATTACAAAAATTACAAAAATTACAAAAATTACAAAAATTACAAAAATTACAAAAATTACAAAAATTACAAAAATTACAAAAATTACAAAAATTACAAAAATTACAAAAATTACAAAAATGACAAAAATAACAAAAATTACAAAAATTACAAAAATTACAAAAATTACAAAAATGACAAAAATTACAAAAATAAAAAAATTACAAAAATTACAAAAATTTCAAAAAGTACAAAAAGTACAAAAACTACAAAAATTACGAAAATTACAAAAATTACGAAAATTACAAAAATTACGAAAATTACAAAAATTACAAAACTTACAAAAATTACAAAAATTACAAAAATTACAAAAATTACAAAAATTACAAAAATTACAAAAATTACAAAAATTACAAAAATTACAAAAATTACAAAAATTACAAAAATTACAAAAATTACAAAAATTACAAAAATTACAAAAATTACAAAAATTACAAAAATTACAAAAATTACAAAAATTACAAAAATTACAAAAATTACAAAAATTACAAAAATTACAAAAATTACAAAAATTACAAAAATAACAAAAATTACAAAAATTACAAAAATTACAAAAATTACAAAAATTACAAAAATTACAAAAATTACAAAAATTACAAAAATTACAAAAATTACAAAAATTACAAAAATTACAAAAATTACAAAAATTACAAAAATTACAAAAATTACAAAAATTACAAAAATAACAAAATGACAAAAATGACAAAATTTTAAATTTTAAAATTAAATGTTTAATTTTTGTAAATTTTGTAAAATTTGGAATTTTTGTATTTTTTTGTAATTTTTGTATCTATTGTAATTTTTGTTGTTTTTGTGATTTTTGTCATTTTTGCAGTTTTTTAATTTTTTGTCATTTTCGACATTTTTGTCATTTTTGTCATTTTTGTCATTTTTGTCATTTTTGTCATTTTTGTCATTTTTGTCATTTTTGTCATTTTTGTCATTTTTGTCATTTTTGTCATTTTTGTCATTTTTGTCATTTTTGTCATTTTTGTCATTTTTGCCATTTTTGCCATGTTTGTCATTTTTTTAATTTTTTAATTTTTTTTTGTCATTTTTGTCATTTTTGTCATTTTTTTCACTTTTGTCATTTTTGTCATTTTTGTCATTTTTGTCATTTTTGTCATTTTTGTCATTTTTGTCATTTTTGTCATTTTTGTCATTTTTTGTCATTTTGTCATTTTTGTCATTTTTGTCATTTTTGTCATTTTTGTCATTTTTGTCATTTTTGTCATTTTTGTCATTTTTGTCATTTTTGTCATTTTTGTCATTTTTGTCATTTTTGTCATTTTTGTCATTTTTGTCATTTTTGTCATTTTTGTCATTTTTGTCATTTTTGTCATTTTTGTCATTTTTGTCATTTTTGTCATTTTTGTCATTTTTGTCATTTTTGTCATTTTTGTCATTTTTGTCATTTTTGTCATTTTTGTCATTTTTGTCATTTTTGTCATTTTTGTCATTTTTGTCATTTTTGTCATTTTTGTCATTTTTGTCATTTTTGTCATTTTTGTCATTTTTGTCATTTTTGTCATTTTTGTCATTTTTGTCATTTTTGTCATTTTTGTCATTTTTGTCATTTTTGTCATTTTTGTCATTTTTGTCATTTTTGTCATTTTTGTCATTTTTGTCATTTTTGTCATTTTTGTCATTTTTGTCATTTTTGTCATTTTTGTCATTTTTGTCATTTTTGTCATTTTTGTCATTTTTGTCATTTTTGTCATTTTTGTCATTTTTGTCATTTTTGTCATTTTTGTCATTTTTGTCATTTTTGTCATTTTTGTCATTTTTGTCATTTTTGTCATTTTTGTCATTTTTGTCATTTTTGTCATTTTTGTCATTTTTGTCATTTTTGTCATTTTTGTCATTTTTGTCATTTTTGTCATTTTTGTCATTTTTGTCATTTTTGTCATTTTTGTCATTTTTGTCATTTTTGTCATTTTTGTCATTTTTGTCATTTTTGTCATTTTTGTCATTTTTGTCATTTTTGTCATTTTTGTCATTTTTGTCATTTTTGTCATTTTTGTCATTTTTGTCATTTTTGTCATTTTTGTCATTTTTGTCATTTTTGTCATTTTTGTCATTTTTGTCATTTTTGTCATTTTTGTCATTTTTGTCATTTTTGTCATTTTTGTCATTTTTGTCATTTTTGTCATTTTTGTCATTTTTGTCATTTTTGTCATTTTTGTCATTTTTGTCATTTTTGTCATTTTTGTCAATTTTGTCATTTTTGTCATTTTTGTCATTTTTGTCATTTTTGTCATTTTTGTCATTTTTGTCATTTTTGTCATTTTTGTCATTTTTGTCATTTTTGTCATTTTTGCCATGTTTGTAATTTTTTTAATTTTTTAATTTTTTTGTTATTTTTGTCATTTTTTGTCATTTTTGTCATTTTTGTCATTTTTGTCATTTTTATCATTTTTGTCATTTTTGTCATTTATGTCATTTTTGTCATTTTTGTCATTTTTGTCATTTTTGTCATTTTTGTCATTTTTGTCATTTTTGTCATTTTTGTCATTTTTGTCATTTTTGTCATTTTTGTCATTTTTGTCATTTTTGTCATTTTTGTCATTTTTGTCATTTTTGTCATTTTTGTCATTTTTGTCATTTTTGTCATTTTTGTCATTTTTGTCATTTTTGTCATTTTTGTAATTTTTGTAATTTTTGTAATTTTTGTCATTTTTGTCATTTTTGTCATTTTTGTCATTTTTGTCATTTTTGTCATTTTTGTCATTTTTGTCATTTTTGTCATTTTTGTCATTTTTGTCATTTTTGTCATTTTTGTCATTTTTGTCATTTTTGTCATTTTTGTCATTTTTGTCATTTTTGTCATTTTTGTCATTTTTGTCATTTTTGTCATTTTTGTCATTTTTGGCATTTTTGTCATTTTTGTCATTTTTGTCATTTTTGTCATTTTTGTCATTTTTGTCATTTTTGTCATTTTTGTCATTTTTGTCATTTTTGTCATTTTTGTCATTTTTGTCATTTTTGTCATTTTTGTCATTTTTGTCATTTTTGTCATTTTTGTCATTTTTGTCATTTTTGTCATTTTTGTCATTTTTGTCATTTTTGTCATTTTTGTCATTTTTGTCATTTTTGTCATTTTTGTCATTTTTGTCATTTTTGTCATTTTTGTCATTTTTGTCATTTTTGTCATTTTTGTCATTTTTGTCATTTTTGTCATTTTTGTCATTTTTGTCATTTTTGTCATTTTTGTCATTTTTGTCATTTTTGTCATTTTTGTCATTTTTTTCATTTTTGTCATTTTTGTCATTTTTGTCATTTTTGTCATTTTTGTCATTTTTGTCATTTTTGTCATTTTTGTCATTTTTGTCATTTTTGTCATTTTTGTCATTTTTGTCATTTTTGTCATTTTTGTCATTTTTGTCATTTTTGTCATTTTTGTCATTTTTGTCATTTTTGTCATTTTTGTCATTTTTGTCATTTTTGTCATTTTTGTCATTTTTGTAATTTTTGTCTTTTTTGTCATTTTTGTCATTTTTGTCATTTTTGTCATTTTTGTCATTTTTGTCATTTTTGCCATGTTTGTCATTTTTTTAATTTTTTAATTTTTTTTGTCATTTTTGTCATTTTTTTCACTTTTGTCATTTTTGTCATTTTTGTCATTTTTGTCATTTTTGTCATTTTTGTCATTTTTGTCATTTTTGTCATTTTTGTCATTTTTGTCATTTTTGTCATTTTTGTCATTTTTGTCATTTTTGCCATTTTTGTCATTTTTGTCATTTTTGTCATTTTTGTCATTTTTGTCATTTTTGTCATTTTTGTCATTTTTGTCATTTTTGTCATTTTTGTCATTTTTGTCATTTTTGTCATTTTTGTCATTTTTGTCATTTTTGTCATTTTTGTCATTTTTGTCATTTTTGTCATTTTTGTCATTTTTGTCATTTTTGTCATTTTTGTCATTTTTGTCATTTTTGTCATTTTTGTCATTTTTGTCATTTTTGTCATTTTTGTCATTTTTGTCATTTTTGTCATTTTTGTCATTTTTGTCATTTTTGTCATTTTTGTCATTTTTGTCATTTTTGTCATTTTTGTCATTTTTGTCATTTTTGTCATTTTTGTCATTTTTGTCATTTTTGTCATTTTTGTCATTTTTGTCATTTTTGTCATTTTTGTCATTTTTGTCATTTTTGTCATTTTCGTCATTTTTGTCATTTTTGTCATTTTTGTCATTTTTGTCATTTTTGTCATTTTTGTCATTTTTGTCATTTTTGTCATTTTTGTCATTTTTGTCATTTTTGTCATTTTTGTCATTTTTGTCATTTTTGTCATTTTTGTCATTTTTGTCATTTTTGTCATTTTTGTCATTTTTGTCATTTTTGTCATTTTTGTCATTTTTGTTATTTTGGTCATTTTTGTCATTTTTGTCATTTTTGTCAATTTTGTGAATATTATCTTGTTGTATTTTTTTTCATGTTGGTAAATTTTGTCATTTTATTTATTTTTTCATGTTTTTCATTTTTATTTTTATCAATTTGGTCATTTTTTCCTAGAATTGAGAAAATCAGAAAAGAATTTTTAAAATGCCAAAATGAAACAATTCGACACACTTACGAAATTAATTGAAAATGTTTTGTCCAATACGTACTGTCATTATGAAAAACACATTCTCTAACGACTGTTTTTACCATTTTAGACCCGCAAGAGCATCTCCGGTCCGATCGACGAGGATAGTCTGAATCGTTTGAAGCACAACATGTTCGGCAACTTTGGTGTTGGTGGCCAAAACAACAAGGAGAACAACTTCATGACGACCTCGTCGTTTTACATGAACAACGGAGGAGTTCCGGGCGTTGGGGGCGGTATGAACGACATGATGATGGACGATATGGACGATGAGTATTGTTACAGCGATTTTACCGTAACCTCGCAGATTACCTTGTCGAGCAGGAAGATCAAAAAGCTCCCGAAGATCGGGGGAATGGCGAGGCAGGGAGCTGGTAGTCAGCCGAAGAACTCACAGTCCATGTCGTACATTCCGTCTGACGGCGGTTATAATAAGGGATGGAATGATAATTCTTACAATAATCCCTTGTATAACGAGAGCGATTACTACGAAGATGATGTTTATAATGGAGGCAGTGGAGTTCCGGCCATTGGGTATAACGATGGATATTCGTCGTACAATGATCACGATGGGTACGGAGGAGGAGAAGAAGTCGTACCGAAGGCCAAGAAAATGTTGCCGACCGTACAGCATAATAGCAGTAGTAAGAAGACGTCCGGCCAGAATCATGAGTTGGGTTATCCCTACAATAAAGTGACATATCCAACAACGACGAGCAGCTCGTCCAGCACAGGTGTAGTGAATAGTTATCGCGATGAGTATGGAAGTAGTGGCCACTACAATGGCCACCAGGAGAGTAGCTATGATAATCATGCAGGAGTTGTGGTTGAGAAACGCCACGAAGCCGTAACGAAGGGAAGTTTGATGAATGATCGTGTGAGTGCGTTGAAGAATCGGAGCCGAAGCACGACTCCGGTATCGACGAGTGGATCCAGTGGCAGTGGCAGTGGCAAACAGCTGCCTAATACGGCAAACATGACAAGCAATAGTAGCTATATAAACAATTATCAGTCGACAGGCTACAATGACACAATGACTTCGTCGGCGTCGGCCAATTCGTATTCCGGCGGCCAGCAGACGACGTCTTCATCGTCGTCGTACTATTCGACGGCAGCCAACAGTCAGTATTCACAGAACAACATTCACACAACCACACCGAAACTGTTGCCAAAGCCAGTGCAAAGCAGCAATAATAGCAGCAACAGCACTAATACGAGCACAACAAAAAACACCAATTTTCTTGCCAGTCCGGAGAAGAAGCCACCTTTGCGGCGATCCCCGGAGATGTCCGATCCGTACGATAATCACCTGGACCCGTACGATATGGGCGGTTCACAACAGTATGGCAGTGGTCCGGTCCAGGCCCAGGTCACATCCACTTCATCATCATCAACCATGGCCAATTCCCGGAACCACGAGCTGGACCCATATGTGAACGACCGGCGTGGCAGCTCGTACGGAGATGTCCATCGCAATGATCCCTACAATGATCCTTACGATGTCCATCAGGACGATCCGGATGCCTACGCCGTGGCTGCTACTCTGAACGATGACGATATTCTCTTGGATGAACCGAGCCTTATGCCGGCCACAAAGAAACCCGGCAAAGACGGCCAACCCAAGAAGCAGCTGCACTTTTTCGATGAACGTGAAGAATGCATCGACGAAGAGCTGGAACAGCTGGAACAGTCGGCTGCCGAAAAGTTAGCTAAGCAGCAGCAGCAAAACCAATCTCAACAACAGCAACAATCACAACAAGACCAAATGACCATGATGAATGGCCATCTTCCGCCGGTCGATAAGCTCGATGCGTCGAAGGCGGCCGCAACGATAGTGTCCGGAATGGAAGCAGTGGCGGCCGACATTGGTAAGGACATTTCGCAGCTGACGCAGGGCAAGCGGGAAAACTTCAACGCTCGGGATAAGTGGCTGTGGGCGTACGATCAGATCATAAACGTGAGTAGACACTAGGTTTTAAGGATTTATTTTAGTATATGGATCGATTGAATTGAGGTCTTGAATATGGTTATAAAATTGTATTTAAGAAACCGACTCCAAAGCTAGGAATATGAGAATCGTACCTTTAAAAACCTGTTGAAAAATAGTCTCATTACAGTTTATGCAAAAAGTCTTCTTAGGATTAAAGGAAAAAACAGTGGCTTGAGAGAAATTTTGAAAACTGTAACATTATAGCTTGGCCGTAGAAAAGGGAGCAGTGATTTGGTGGTTTAAAACCCCCCTCCTCTATGAGGGTCCAATAGTGCCAAGCTCAATGTTCGTTTCTGAACTCAAAATTTCAAATTATTAATGAAATTTCGATGAATGACCAAAATGAACGAGAGTAAAAATCTCGACTCAGAACTAAAGCAAAAACCTACCTACTAATCTACTACATTTTTTCCGGAAATTTCCTCACTAGTCTTTTTTTTTTAATCTACACGTAGTTTTATTAAGGCATTTAACTCATAAATTTCATTTGATTTAAAATTCAGTCCCTAATAATATTGATTATAATTGAAATTAGACTTAGCTTGTAGAATTGCCCAGATTTTGCTCGAATCGATTCACTTGATTTGCAAAAGCAAACAAAAATTTAAATTCAGTGAATTAATTAATAAATATAATTAACAATGATTTGGAAGCTTAAAATTGAAAGATTTGGAACTTGCAGGCCGATCTGACCCCTCAAAAATAAGATTTAAAATTAAAAAAGGTGTTTCTATTAAAAAAATCAGCTCTTCAAGTATTTTTCATTATAATTTTAATTCAATATTAGCTTACAAATATTTGGTAAGCTTGGTTTAGAATTATTTCAAATTTTGTGGTTTCAGAGCTCCTCATTAACCTTAAAATTCGATGTGTGGGATCAGATTTAGGATTCTGTATCTAGTTTATTATTCTTGAATTTCAGTTTTTCATCATTTACACAAAATCCTGATTCGAATCTTGATTCTACATTTCAAACTTATACTAGTTGCATTTTCCATATTCGAAACTAATCATTTCGGAATATGAAGGCAAACACTTGATATTATAAAAAAAATTTAAGATTTGGATTTCAAATTTTTATTTTTAATTCCCATACAAAATCGGTACTCAAGAAATTTTCATAATGGTGATCCAGAATTGAATCAGTATCAATATTCTCAATTTTCATTTGAATTCAATTGAATTTCGAATGAAAAACTGAAAAAGAATAAAGGTTGAAATCTCGAAATTTAGAATTCAAATGAGAGAATGAATTATGAATTTTTTATCTTGAATTTTTGATCATCTGAAACTTAGATTCAAGAATCGATTTCAAATTCGGAATTCAGATTTACACGTTGGTTCAAGGCAGGATCCAGACTCGGACTAAAAAATTAAAAATTCAAATTCAGTCTTAAAGTTAAGTTTTATCATCAAGATTTAAATATCAATGTTTTTTCTGTGATTTTAAACACTCTTGTGTTACACATCCCTTCGAGAAAATATCAATGTGAGAATTTGATCAAAGATTCAAATAGCAGGAGTTCGTAGTTTCAAAATTTTGATTTGAGATTCAAAATATAAATCATATATTCAATCAGAGTCAGTTTTGAACCTCAAACCAAAAGAAATCTCAAATATAAAATGAAGTTTGGATTTATTTCAAAGATTTAGTTCTTTGAAAAATCTTGATTTCAATCTAAAAAATAATATTCACAAGATTCATAATTGAGGCGCTTGGGATCAGAGAGGTGCAAGTGGCTAGATGATAGTTTTGAGAAAACGCGCTTCAAAATTGTGAAGGTGCTCAATTTTTCATATATTTTTCGAATTCGAGCAGTTTTAATTCAATCGAAAAAGTGTTAAAAAAGTTATGAAAAATCTGAGTTTTGCCCAAGATGTACAATGAAACATGAAAAATCGTTAGGTATACTTAACTCAGTTGATTATTTTATTGAATTATTGTTGGCGAAAGAAATTTTAATTTAAAATAACTGAAACTTGAATAATTACATACACCTTTACATTTTTCTACTATTAGTTTTGTATGCATTGTTCAAGCAGAAATGTTAAAGACAAATGTTGTCATCGGTTTTTTTTACCCCTTTTCTTGGAAAATGCTTCTCATTTTTTCAAAAATTATGAAAAAACTGGAGTTCACGAAGCACAGAGTCATATGTTTAACTGTAAACAACATACAAAGCAGAAATCAGCTGAAAATTTAAATAAAATTTCGAAAACATGTTCCCAATGCCTTAGGTATTTGGTGCATAGATAACTACGCTTAAAATGTTCAACACGCATTGAATTAGCTTAGCTTAGCTTGATCGACTACTCACATCCACCTTAAATTGTCAAATCCAAAATGCTTTTCAACTATAAAAATATTTGAATGAAAAAAAAAACAGTTTGATATTCTAAACTTCGTATTTTTAGTTGAGTTAAGTATTGCAAGGAATGCTTAGTGTGACAGTTCTAAAAACAATAAATCATAGCATTTTGAACTCAACGATCGCTGGTGTGGCTTTGTAGAACGAATTCCACATCGCCAATGGTTGCTACTCCGTGATTGACCGAGGCCATCAATTTTGCGCAAGGGTCAAAAGAATGACGCTTGGGACTAGCAACTCATTCTCAATGCACAAAACTGATGCTCTCTCTTTAAACGTCAATAACGGCGCCGGCCACGTCCTAGTAGTCAATAGATAGGTAGGAAAAATAGAGAAAAGGATGAAAGAAATAAATTTGTGCTTTAGGACCGAGGTTACCTCTGCATCCTAGCAAAAAAGGTTTGTTTGGGAGTGTGGGTTCAGGGATATCATCGGGAAACACTTTTGACAAGTGCATGATTCTGAATGTTCAACCTATCCACCTAATGTCTACACAGTTCATTGCAAAATTCTTAAATCATGTTGTAGAATGTTTTCACGGGGTTCAATAATTTGCTTTGTTCTTGATCAAAAATAGTGTTCTAGTTTGGTTTGAACTTTTTTTAATTTACGAAACCTCTGACTAACCTTTTACGTTAAATTTTCAATGGCAGGTTTTTTTTCTATATTATGAATAAAGTTTTACTGTCGGATAAACTAAAATTTTCTTAAGCTATGTTCACAAACAAAACTCGTAGGTACATTTTGTAATCAACTTCGTCATCTCATTTTCCAATTTATAAAATACTATCAATAAACTTTCAATCCTTGAATAACTTTAAATACTAATACGAATCAATTAAAGTTGCTTCTAAACCCTATAATTAATATAAAAAAAGTGTTTATCTGTAACTTAACTGTAACTTTAACTTTTTTTTGAAATACTTAAACAAGATTTGAACGTGCATAATATTTTTCATGTTGTCAAAGTTACTCAATAAGGAAGTCTTTTTCAATTTAAATGCACCTTCTGTAAAAAAAAGATTGCTGTCCTACGCCTTGGGAACCTCCACAAAGTCCAATTATCACGCACAATCATTTACAATCAGGAAAAGTGGTTCAAAACAACACTTCTAATAACGGCTTGCGTCAACAATCCAATTAAAAAAAAACACGTATCGAATTAAAGTTTATGTTAAATTATTAAAATACCTTTTCATGTGATCAACTTCTATAGCGTTCCAAGAGCATCTGTATTCGTGGTCTATTCTTGAGTCTAATTTATACATGAATTGAACCAGCGAAATAAGATCCAATCCAGTGAAATAACGGGCAACCCCACTCGTGTTACATTAACCGTCAAACGGTTTAGAACTGCGTCACCGGCTGTTTGGATCACGGATACAGGTGCTCTAAGATGTGAATTTTATTAACATTTTATAACAGTCTGTTTAGAAAAACCTTGATATTGATAAAATTTACACCTACTATCAGACACAATTGAACAATTGTTAGTGTCTTGATTTTACTACCAACGCTGACAGATAACTTAAAGATACTTAGCTTAGTTTGGTTGTTTCCTTTGCCGAATCTTTTGGATATCCTTTCGATGTTCACAGCTATCACTCAGTCCAAATATGATGTTTGTTTTGCAGGCGCCGTCCTTTGGGTTGTTTTGTTTTTGCGTTCTTCTCATTCTTCTGACATTGGATGCGAATCTAACCGAGGCGTTACTTCCACTTTCCGTTCTACTTTTGAAACAAATTAGTAAATTTTCGACGAAATTGAGGAGCTTGAAAATTTTGCGTCCAATTAACCGACACCGCAATTATAACCAAACAGTCGATTAATGAATTCATCTTAAAATGTTCAACACGCATTGAATTCAAAATTAACTCTGGTTTAGTGGATGCACCTCTTCAAAAAACTTGTTGTAATTATGATTTTTACTAAGTACCAAATTTGTAGAGCAATTCATTCGTACCATATAAGTTAAAGCCAAAAATGATATTTAAGCATGTTACGGAACCCCTGGGCAAAATAGTAAGAGTATCGTCTATTCCCTCGGAAAGATAAACGTCAAGCGATGTCAATGATGACAGAAAAAGATAGTCGAGCAAGCTAGGAGAACGTGGTTTCAGAGGATCGTTTATTAGCGCAGTATTTAGGAGTGGTTAAATATTTAGGAATTTAGAAATTCTATCATATTTTGCTATTTATTATATCCAGATAAGGTTGCAGTTGCACATGGTAGGAAGGAATTTGAGGTTATACGATAACACGATTGAGAATTTCATTGAAAAATAAGCACTAAATTGTAAGTAAATACGAATTATGTCTTCCGCTTCTATCTTAACTCAATAATAATAAATTTCAGCTTGAAGCTGCTTTGCACCAAACTGCTACAGAAGTGCTAGCTTTATTCTCTTTCGTGACAAAGCACTTTTCCTAGAAATATGTAACTAAAATTATACACAAGCTTGAGCGTCGTTGAGCGATCTTGAATTGATAACACAAGGCAACAAGATTCACAAATTTTTCAATGTGCAAAGAATTTTTAGAGCTAGTTTTGGGGCACTTATTCATAATATGTAATTAGTTTTCAGCTCTTGTTTTTGAGTTAACTTATGAGAAGAAATTTTAAGTAAGGTCGTAAACAAATGGAATTTTGATATTCCTTAAAGGATAAGTTATGCAGTCTTCTACGAATTTGTTAAATGAGTTAAAATCTCAATACTCAAATATTAAAAGTCTTTCTTGAATGATGGCAGAAATAGTTCTTTCTGATCTATTCAATTTACTAAAAATTGAAGAATTTGACATTTTTAAAGCTTTGTATTTTTATCTGGCGAGACATGAATCATTAACTGAATGAAAATAGATTCAAAATCTGTTTTTAGTTTTCGCGTAAATTTATTATAAGATCACCAGTTACCAAAGATCGGTTTTACTCAAAACTAATCAATTTTAAACTTTCTCTACGCCATTACCGAAATAAGAGAAGACAAAATTTGACGAATGATTTGAATTCAGGACGCTTAAATTGTATGAAATCAGTAAAACATAGCCACCGAAAATGCTGTTCCTTTATGGTATATTAAGTTTGTTACAAAATGAAATATTTTGAGCTGAGAGCTATGTTTTGATTCGGATTATAAGTAAGAGTAAGTATACTGCATCTCAGGCAACACATATTTCAGAAAGTTTAAAATTTGTAGAACAATCGTATGGTAGTTATTCTATCTTTCGCAGAAAATTTATACAAAAAATACCATCAGAGTTAACGGTTATGGATGGTCAAAGTCGATGTGAAAGTGCGAATGCTTCCCATTTCGATAATGTAGCTCTATATGCTTCATGACCACTCGCAATTGAAAGGAATCAATCGATTACACTGGGTAGCAGCATTATTGGAACCTTAATTTGAATATTAAATTTTTGACGAATTTTACGCTTTGAATTCCAACATTTTGTCAAGTTATGAGTATCACCTCTAGTTTCTGGGCTATATTGGTTGAAATGAACGTCTTAAGCAAAGTCAGTCAATGATGACTTTTTATGAACAAAAAAAAACACTGTTTCTGAAACAAAATCTGATTTTCATAAATGTTGTTTGTTGATAATCCAGTATACAGGCACTATTTAAGAAGAGAAATCTCCGTGAATTTGTTTTATGAAATTAATTTGCGGCTTTATCGATGAAGGTTAAAGAGTTGAAATGAAAGACGTATAGAAGATCAGAAGAAAATGCTAAGGTGGTGAATTCTTCTGATCTTCTATCCGTCTTTCATTTCAACTCTTTAACCTTCACCGATAAAGCCGCAAATTAATTTCATAAAAGCATAGAGGCACGGAGTTCACCGCAGTTTGGCCAAAGTATTAATTCATACACGCTATTTAGAAGATTTGACAAATTTTCAATGCCGCAAACAACATGGCTTAGAGTAAACTGCAAGGTAATGAATATTTCATGAGTATATGTCAGTATCTTTTGGAGGAATGAGTCAATCAGGTACACAACGGGCAATTGATTGAGCATACATACTTATAAGGAAAGTATTCGAAAAAAATTGACATTGACAAAATTTTTTGGGCAGAATCGAAAAAAATCCAGAAAAATGTCAGTGGGAGAACCAAAAACAGGTGGCAATCCACTACTCGATTAAAGTTCATATGGTAATTGGTTTAAGGAGTTTTAAAGCTCAAATTTTCTTAAAAGTAAAGATGTTTTATAAGATAAGGAATGAGAGACGTTTTAACAAGCGCAATCCGAAAACTTCAATAGGATAAGTAATTAAAAGGATGAATTTTTCTGACTGGTCTGTCTAGCTGACTGATAAACAGGCCTGACTTCATTTCTACAAGGTAAAAAAGCTGCTCACCGGTGAAATAAACAAAATACGGTGGTCAAATTGTTCGCAAAATATTGGAACCGCCATGCCAGTGAGGAAATATTTTGAAAAATATCGTAATGGACAGCAAAATGAATTTTTTAGCGCGCACCTGGCAGATTTCCAGCCATAAGCTTTTCGTTTACGAGTGGTGCGTGGATGTTTCGGAGATAACAAAGAGAAAAATTGAGAATTTTGATGACTAGTACATGAGGAGGCTAACGATCTGAGGAAGCTGCAAATCAGTCAGTGTTTCAAAAGTATTGACATGGTGAATGGCTTAATTGAAAAAGAAAACTGCCCTCAAATGCGACTATTTTCCATTTTCAGAACCTTCATAGGTTCTACAAATTTGATACTCGGTTTTGGTTGGATCTGAAATCATGCCATTATGCGAAAACTATGGTGGAGTGATAAAATGTCAAATATTTTGTTTTTGTGCCGAAAGAAGACAATCGGCCGAAAGAAGACAATCGGCATAGCTTCGACTAAATAAAAAATTTAGAACTATTTTAAAGGTCAAGAATCAGGAAACAGAAAACATAATCCAAAATAGACTTGTATAGTTAATAAGTTATTCACAAAATAAAATGTTCCATCGAATTGGATATAAAACGCACCGAATCAAATCCACACTTTTGGAAACTATTTAACACAAGAACGATTTCATAGACAGAAAATCGAATCTAGTTTTTCCCGCTTTTCCCAATATGCTCTTCCTTTAATACTTAACACAGTTTTTGCGATGCTTGCGGGAGTGAAAATATATTATTTGAAAAATTATTCAAAGTGGACAATTTCACAAAAACAACCATTGTTGGTAGACTAGCTATGGACCCTAGACACGATGCTGCGAAGGTCAATGGTCGAAAACCCACGAAGCAGAAGGTCTTGAGGAAGCGTTTAATGATGAGTGCAACAGCTGATCTTCAAACCTTAGTTCGAGAAGAGAAACATAAAAATGAAGAAAAACCCGCTTGAAGGTTCACCATTTTTAATTAATATTATATCGAGTAGTCTTAAGAGCGATTTGGCACAGGTCATATGAGACCCCGTTGAAACTTGAATAATTTGCCTAAATATATGTTTAATGTAGTTTCGTAGTTAATAAATTCGTTTCAAAGTAGTGTGTTTTTTAAGCCAAAATAAATGTGTAGTTTTTGTAAATAAATTGTGTGCCTTACTTCAACGAGGAGTTTTTACTTACCGTCACCGGAGAGATTGCTATCATCACAAGGGACAACCCAACACCCCCCACGGAAGACTCAACCCAACCAGGAGCCCAAGGTTTGCCCCCACCGGAACATATTCCCCCCATACAGTCCACTGCGAGGTCCAAGCAGGGTTTGGACCTCACCCCAACATTTTGGTCCTTCGAGCCGGATTATCAGCACCGCTTAAGCAATCTCTGCAGCACACCGCCATTGGAAAAAAAAAAACACACACCATATTCATCGCACAACCGCAAAACTCATCAAAAACACCGTCGCTCACTACCCGCAGCTCACAGATTAGTAGGAACTTCATCGTGCTCACCATTAGACACTCCAGAAGAACCTTAGCTATCGCCAATTAATGATTAATTGTTGCGTTTAGCACGGCACTTCTAAAAACCCCGAACCGTTTAGTGGATGTGGATCAACACTAAACCGCCAATCAACGGTCGAATACATTTCGGATCTTCAAAAGAATCGTCATCACAGCAGCAACTGAAGACATAGAGCTATTTCTTCGCGGATTATCCTGTTTGTCCAGGTAAATATACACTAATAGGTCTATGTTCAGTTGATGCTTGGACCACTCGATGAATACTGCATCGTTTCTTTCCATCTTCTATTCGTAAACAACCCGATCCTGAGCTGTATTGCTACGCCAACCCCAACCAACTGAACGCACACTACGAGCAACGAAACTACACCAAAACGATCGCGCTAGATCGGCTAGATCTCCACCGTCATCACCACCACTACTTTTGATTGGAATTGGTCACAAATCACAACCACCGAAGCCATCGGTGACGTCATCGATCTTTTCGGAAGGCATTCAGCTGGCGTTTTTTGGTGACGTCATCAATCCAGAGCACGGAAAACAACACTTTGGCCAATAAATTACCATCAACCAGAGTGGTGATTATTGGATTTTCATCACCTTTGCACCGATTTCTTCACTGGTTATCAATAGTTCCCCCCGGTGGCCTTATAGGAACGATTGAATTGCATCGATCGTAAATCTGCCGGCAACCATTTGCAACACTTACCCAAGGCCAAGGTCATCAGCTTCCATGGTCATCAGCTGATTATCACCGCTTTTGAAGCATCTCCGAAGCACCTGGCAACATACGACTGGTTGCCACCGATTGAACCGCGCGCAACTAACCTGACAAGACGTTTTCCCGGAGCACCACACCTTTTTTGGTCAGGTTAGTGAAACTTTTCGGACTACCGTTTTAGTATATGACCGGCCGTTGCTGGACTTAGCAAATACTGATCCCTGCCAATCTTACCTCACAAACACAACTGTATGGTGCAACATATCCCTATTCGAACGAGTTGGATGTTTGAATGTACATAATTGTGCATTTGCCTATTTATTTGTACTGCATTGGATCCGCAAGTACACCGTTCAGCAGAATTTTTGGATTTTCTGCTATTTGGATTTTATGCTGCGCAATAGTTTTTTCGGTTAGCTGTACTCCCACGCATTTTGAGCTTCATTTTCCGGATTTTGGATACCTATACCTGTAGAGGGGCGCAACTGAATTTTCTTGAAAGTAAGTTAAGCTCTACAGAGTATATGTTCTAGTCGAAGCTTTAAGAATTTGGAACTACAACATTATTATTTGTTACAACACCACTTGTCTGATCGATACCGAGATTAAGCATCAATCTTCACGCGTAAACGAAGGCTTTTTGGAAGCGTTACTCCAGGCGCAAAATTCACATCGCGCACTGCCATTCAAGTTTAGGATTGGAAAGAGCCTACCTGTAGAGGAGTGCAGAACTAAGTTTTTTAAAGTAAGTTAAGCTCTACAGTGTATGTTCCTTGCCGAAGCTAGAGTCAGAATTGAATCCTAACACCGTGCATTTTCTCCTGTGAATTTTGTGTGAGTGAACTACAACCATGGCTACGACATCCGCTTCCAGTTTGTCATCGAAAAATCCACCGCTGCGCAATCTACAAACAAAGGTGAAGGCGTTGATGGAGATGTTTAAATCAATAACCATTTTTGCAAGCACTCTGGGGGAAGTTACTTCAGCTCAACAAATCCAGGTTAGGCTGGAGAAACTGGACGATTTATGGGATCGGATCAACGACGCGCTGATCGAGGTTGAGATGCACGAAGAGTACTCGTCGAAAGAAGCAACATGTTCCAATATACGGCAGGATTTCACCACGAAGTACTACAACGCCAAGGCATCTATGTTGGAACGCATCAAGGAACTGGAAGGAGGTGTCAGTGTTCTACATTCCACCCGTATGATGGACTCGTCAATTCAACCAACCATCGAGCATGTCAGGCTACCGCAAATCAAGTTGCAAACGTTCGACGGTGACATCGACCAGTGGCTGAGCTTCCGAGACCTGTACTTATCCCTGATCCATACCAAGACGGACTTACCGGAGGTTGAAAAGTTCCACTACCTGAAGGGCTGTCTCACCGGCGAAGCGCGGGCTCTCATCGATCCGTTGGCACTTACGAGGGCGAACTATCCAGTAGCCTGGGACATCCTAATGGCCAGGTACAACGACAGCAAGGTGTTGAAGCGCAGGCAGGTTGGAAACCTATTCAAACTACCCAAGGTGGCTAAGGAGTCGGCCGTCGATATTCAGGCACTACTGGAAGGTTTCGAACGCGTCGTGAAAACCCTGGACCAATTGGTAAAACCGGAAGAATATAAGGACCTGTTGTTGCTGGAAATGTTGTGCTCCAGACTGGATCCAATTACACGTCGTGCATGGGAAGAGCACAGTGCTCATCAGGACCAGGACAAGGTGGTAGATTTAACCCAATTTCTCCAAACCCGCGTGAAAATCTTGGCATCGCTTCCACCTAAGGCTCACGATAACAAGCAGGAAGGTTTTCAATGGCCGAAGAAACCCAACGTAACCAGAACAAGTCACAGCGCAGCACAGATGATGGCCGGAAGTTGCATTGCTTGTCCGGAATCCCATTTGTTGTACACCTGCCCTACGTTCCTGAAGTTGAGTGCTTCCGCTCGAGACAAGCTGCTGCGACAAAATTCTCTCTGCAGAAACTGTTTTCGGCGTGGTCATCAAGCTTCGGACTGCAGATCGAACCAGGTTTGTCGCAAATGCAAAGGAAAACACCATACGCTAGTCTGCTTTCGCGTCGACAGTGCAGGAAACAACTATACACGTCCATCGCAACCTTTGGCATCTGCTGCCAACAGTAATCAATCCGCTTCAGCAACCACCTCAGCCGTCAACTTAGGATCCGTTTCATCGAACATGGCAAGGAATCATTCCTCAACCGTTCTGTTAGCTACAGCTGTCGTCTTAGTGGAAGACGATGCAGGCAAGGTGTTCCAGGCAAGGGCTTTATTGGACTCAGGCTCCGAATGCAACTTCATGACAGAAGGGCTCTGTCAACTTATGAAGGTGTCTCGAAAACGGTCGAACATTTCTGTTCTTGGAATCGGTCAATCAAATACCACGGTCAAGCATCAGGTGTCAGCGGTCGTACGGTCAAGAACATCGGACTTTTCTCGGCCGATGGATTTCTTAATATTACCCAAGGTTACCGCGGATCTACCGACAACAAACGTGACGGTTTCTGCGTGGAAATTCCCGCAGGGCGTGGAACTAGCAGATCCAGCGTTTTTCAAATCAACATCATTGGATGTGGTGCTAGGAATACAGCACTTCTTTTCATTTTTCCCGAGTCAGACCAAGATTCCGTTGGGCGAAGGTTTACCCATGCTGATTGAGTCAGTGTTTGGCTGGTTGGTGACAGGTTCGGTAGAAAGTCAAGCTTCTTCGTCGCGCATCATCTGTAATACGGCCTCCAAGGTGGATCTGGATGAACTTCTTACTCGTTTTTGGTCTTGTGAGGAGATAGGGTCTCCGAACAATTATTCCCCGGAAGAGCAACGCTGCGAGGCGCAGTTTGCTCTAACCAAGTACAGAAGTTCTACTGGGCGATACACCGTTGCACTACCGAAGGACGAAAAGATATTGGCAACCATTGGCGAGTCGCGGGAGATGGCTTTCCGTCGACTTCAGTCCCTGGAACGTAGACTGGAAAAGGAACCAGAGCTACGTCAACACTACCACGGTTTTATGGCAGAATACCTGGAGCTCGGGCACATGCGTAGGGCGAATGTGGGTCCCGAGAAACGTGTTTATCTTCCTCATCACCCGGTCATAAAGCAGGCAAGCACAACAACCAAGGTGCGCGTTGTGTTTGATGCATCATCCAAAAGCAGTAGCGGTATATCCTTGAACGACGCCTTATTGGTTGGACCCGTAATCCAGGACGAGCTTCGAGCTCTCATCATGCGTTGTCGGATGAAACGAGTCATGATTATAGCGGACATAGAGAAGATGTTTCGAAAGATTGGTATATGCGAAGCTGATATGCCCCTGCAAAGCATCCTTTGGAGAACGGATACGAAGAAGGAGGTTGAAACCTACGAGTTGGCAACCGTGACGTATGGCACGAAACCTGCGCCATTTCTAGCGACCAGAACGTTGAAACAGCTGGCGAGCGATGAGTACAATCGATTCCCAAACGCATCTAAGGCATTGGTAGATGACGTCTACATGGACGATGTTATCACAGGCACCGATACCGAGAGTGATGCAATAAAATTGTGCGCAGATCTTATCAAATTGGCAGACAGTGGTGGTTTCCGTCTTAGGAAGTTCGCATCCAACTCAGCAGCAGCTTTAAGAGAGGTGAAAATCGAGGATCTTGCTCTCCCGCAAACCAATGAGATCAATTTGGATCCTGATCCATCGGTGAAAACATTAGGACTGGTCTGGCAGCCACATAAGGACTATTTTCGCTTCAACTTCACCATTGAACAAATTGCGGCAAAGGAAAGGTTGTCTAAACGGAAAATCCTATCAGCTATCGCTATGCTATTCGACCCCCTCGGTCTCGTAGGAGCAGTTACAACGAGTGCAAAAATCTTCATGCAGCGTTTATGGCGGCTGCAGGAAGACGGGAAAACCCTCGGTTGGGATCATCCAGTTCCGATTGAAGTAGAGGAAGAATGGCGAAGTTTCCATGGACAGTTATCAATACTGAATAACCTGAAAATCCAGCGATGTGCAGTTTTACCAGAGGCGGTCAATATGGAGCTGCATTTCTTCTCGGATGCGTCCGAGCGTGCGTATGGAGCGTGCGCTTACGTCAAGAGTATCGACAAACATGGAAGGTCTGTCGTATGTTTGCTAGCAGCAAAATCAAAGGTAGCACCGTTAAAATCCCAATCCATTCCGAGGCTAGAGCTGTGTGGAGCGTTTTTGTCGGCGGAATTATCTGTTAAGGTACGCGAAGCTTTGAAATTGGAGATCGACATGCATTTCTGGACAGATTCTACGTGTGTTCTTCAATGGTTGAAGGCAATTCCTGCGACGTGGTCCACTTTCGTAGCTAACCGTGTTGCGAAAATACAAACGATTACGGAAAACTGTACTTGGAGACATGTTCCTGGCTTGCAAAATCCAGCAGACCTTATCTCACGAGGTATGGACCCAAATCAGATAGAGGGATGCAGTCTTTGGTGGAAGGGCCCTGAATGGTTAGGGCAAAATCATTATCCGGAGCAGCCAGGCACCTTGGAGTCTCAAATAGCAGAAGAGGAAATTCGTCGTACCGCACATCCAACCACCAGTCGAGTATCAGACTTCAGTGAAGACTATGTTCGAAGGTTTTCGTCATATACCAAACTAATACGCAGTACCGCTTATTGGATGCGGCTCATGCGTATTCTCAAGAAATCTGAAGAGAACTGCAAAAATTTACTAACCGTCGAAGAATTGGAACAAGCAGAATTTTCTATCATCCGCTGCATCCAGCAAGAATCGTTTCCTGCTGAGTGGAAGGCGTTAATGAAAAACGAAAACGTACATCGAAGTTCACCACTTAGATGGTTTACCCCACGAATATCATCAGAAGGACTAATTCGCGTGGGAGGCAGATTAGGAAGATCCATGGAATCGGAAAATACGAAGCACCCAATTGTGCTACCAGCTAAACATCCGTTTACTAAGATGTTATTCGAGTACTATCACATCAAGCTACTTCATGCTGGTTCTCAACTACTGCTAAGCACAGTGAGACTGAAGTATTGGCCACTTGGTGGCAGAAATGTTCCACGACAGGTTGTGCATAGTTGCATGAAATGCTTTCGAGCGAAACCCAGCCCTATTGAGCAGTTTATGGGAGAACTACCTCAAGCACGTGTCACCGTAGCTCGGGCATTTCTAAGGACAGGCGTCGACTATTTTGGTCCAGTACACATTCGGCCAGCTCCAAGAAAACCAGCGGTTAAGGCATACGTGTCAGTCTTCATTTGTCTGTGTACGAAGGCTGTACATCTAGAACTCGTGTCCGATTTATCCACAGAACGTTTTCTCCAAGCTTTACGACGATTCACCGGTAGAAGAGGATACTGTTCAGACATCTATTCAGACAATGGGACAAACTTTGTCGGAGCCCGAAATTATCTGCGAGAGATCCTCAAACTGCTGCGCAACGATCACCACAAGGAAGCAGTTTCGAAGGAGTGTGCGAACAACAATATCCAATGGCACTTTATACCCCCAGGAGCACCTCACTTCGGAGGACTCTGGGAAGCAGCAGTCAGATCAGCCAAAAAACATCTTTTGAAGGTTCTAGGAGAGAACGCGGTTTCATTTGAGGACATGACTACGCTTCTGGTGCAAGTAGAAAACTGCCTCAACTCCAGACCAATTACAGCGTTAACGGATGATCCTGACAATCTTGAGCCTCTAACACCGGGACATTTTCTTATTGGGGAACCCCTACAACAAATACCGGAGAGAGATGTTCGCGATGTACCCTTGAACAGGTTGAACAACAATCAAACGTTGCTGAAAAGAATCCAACACTTTTGGGATCGTTGGAGAGTTGAATACCTGACGCAACTTCAAGGGCGATTCAAAAGATGGAAGACACCAATTGAAATCAAGATCGGTCAGCTAGTTGTCATCAAGGATGATAACTTACCACCAAGTCGTTGGAAGATGGGACGAGTAGATCGAGTTTTTCCAGGACCTGATGGAGTCGTAAGGGTCGTTACTTTGAAGACTGCAACAGGACTATCCACGCGTCCAGTCGAAAAGCTTTGTGTTTTACCAGCGTCGTCTCAACCAGATTACAAGCTGCCTAGTTTCTCGGAGGAAGATCAGTAGCACCCACCCGTTGTGTTCGCGAGGTTTCTTTCTTTCATTTCAGAAATACGAGCGATTTCAGGATGGGCCGGGATGTTGGTAGACTAGCTATGGACCCTAGACACGATGCTGCGAAGGTCAATGGTCGAAAACCCACGAAGCAGAAGGTCTTGAGGAAGCGTTTAATGATGAGTGCAACAGCTGATCTTCAAACCTTAGTTCGAGAAGAGAAACATAAAAATGAAGAAAAACCCGCTTGAAGGTTCACCATTTTTAATTAATATTATATCGAGTAGTCTTAAGAGCGATTTGGCACAGGTCATATGAGACCCCGTTGAAACTTGAATAATTTGCCTAAATATATGTTTAATGTAGTTTCGTAGTTAATAAATTCGTTTCAAAGTAGTGTGTTTTTTAAGCCAAAATAAATGTGTAGTTTTTGTAAATAAATTGTGTGCCTTACTTCAACGAGGAGTTTTTACTTACCGTCACCGGAGAGATTGCTATCATCACAAGGGACAACCCAACACCCCCCACGGAAGACTCAACCCAACCAGGAGCCCAAGGTTTGCCCCCACCGGAACATATTCCCCCCATACAGTCCACTGCGAGGTCCAAGCAGGGTTTGGACCTCACCCCAACAACCATCATTCACTGCATATCACCATTAGAATTTCAAGCTAAGGCAGCTCAGAGTAAAGAGTTAACAGGAATCTCCGTAGCTGAGCCCATCCTACATTTAAGAAGAGTTTGAGCTTCTAAATAGATTTTTTTTACTTTTTCCTCTACTTCCACATTAAAAAAAATAATTTTCTCAAAATTTTGCGAACGTGACGAAAAAAACACTTGCAGTGCTAACCCACTCAACGCCTACTATGTAAAAATATAAAAATTGATTCCTGTCTGTTTTTCTGTCTGTTCCCTATCATTTGCAACCGTTTGAAATGATTTTTAATGAAAATAAAAATCATGAAATGAAGGGTTAAGGAAAAACAGACAATTTCGACGATACAATCGTACTGAACAGCAAAAAAATTTCAACAGGGAATTTTTGTCAAATTTTGCAAGGTTCGCAATACCTCCTTCCAGTGGAACTGATCTAAGAAATGGAATCAAATTTCACATATGAAAGGGTTAGCACACGAGAAATTGTTCTATTCTATTTGCGGCGCCACCCTTCTTCCAACGAGTACGATGATGGGAGGTGCTCTAAGGCGGCATCCATAAATTACGTAACGCAAAAAATGCACTTTTTTGACCCCCTCCCCCCCGTATGTCACAAATCGTAACGCTTCGACATACCCCCCTATGAAAATTACGTAACGCTGACAATTACCCCCCCCCCCCCCCATCTTCTCATGATTTTCGAAGATAAAAAAAAAGTTCTTTAAAACGGAATTATTGTCCATCCAAATCGCTTCTTAGTACTCATTGATGATAACTCTCTGATAAAATAAATTAATTGTCTTATTACGAGTTTCTCTGTTCTTGTTAACTAGTAATCCACCTTGTTTACTTTATTTTGTTCAAGCAGCAGAACTTGTTATGCAAAATATACTCCACTTAGTAATATTCGTCAGAATAATCAAAACAGCTGATCGGAATGATCAAAATCAATTGAGAAAAAACAGTAAAATTTCTAAGATAGGATTGAGTTCTTGGGGGTAAATGTACGTAATATTCGGTTTTCCAACGGTTATTTCACGGATATCCAATCCATTGGTTACAAACCAGTTGCAATCTTGTTAATGCTTACAAATTTTAAGCTGATTAAGCTGATTTTAGTTTGCTTATCATTTAGCAAAAATTGTATGATATCAAAAAGCTGCGATTAAATTGAATTTTTTTAGGAAAAAATCGTTACGTAACGATGAGCATACCTCCCCCCCTCCCCTTTGTCACAATTCGTAACGCTAGAGCTTACTCCCCCCCCCCCTAGGAGCGTTACGTAATTTATGGATGCCCCCTAGTACATTTTATTTTGGCATAACTTAAGCCTTAATAAAGAGAATGGAATTAAATTTGGCATGGGAAGATGTTTGGGTTAGAGATATGTTTCTAAGATTGTTTTAACTTCTGCATTTCAGAAAGGAGAGAGAAAGTGGGGGTTCCATATAATTTTGATGTATTGCTTAAGAACTTATCATCCAAGATAACAAAATTTGATGTGACAGGGTTTTTGAAATTGTGTGAATGGGAAAAATGTGTAAATGTGTATTATTATAAGAAACGTCTGTCTCCTTGAAGTAGTGGGGGTGGGAAGAGGGAAGGGAATTTTTCAGCATAATTCGAGTACTTATCAATCAAAAGGACCATCATTTATGAGAGAGGCTATTTGCATATGAATAAATTGAGACCCTCCGTTTTTTCAGGGTGAAGAAGGAAAGGAGACAAGTTTTTGTTTCATATTATTATCAAACAAATTGAGCCACATGCGGTAAGTGACGTTATTTACATACCAACAACATTTTTAAGGAAAAGAATAGAAGGTGGAGATCCAAACCAATAAAACATTCATTATGGTATAAAACAAATTTAAATATTAAGTTACACGAAATAAGATGGAGTTTATATTTGAAAATAGTTGTTTCTGATTTGGTCTGAAATTGATTCAAAATGACCTACAAAAAAAATTAAAAACTTAGATAATTTGAACAAATTTAATTTATTCTAGCAAGGTGTAGCAAAGCACACCGGGTCAGCTAGTAGCTTAGCTTAGCTTAGCTTGATTGACTACTCACATCCACCTTAAATCATTAAACCTGAAATGCAACATGGAAAATATTCTAAATCAATAGTTCCTTTTAAGCTTCGTCAAGCTTTAAATTAATTTTTTAAACCGAAAAAAACTAACGCATTTCAAATTCAATGATCGCAAGCGTGGCTCAGTAGAACGAATTCCACATCGCCAATGGTTGCTACTCCGTGATTGACCGAGGCCATCAATTTTGTCCAGAGGTCAAATGGATGGTATCTGGGATTGACAGCACATCCACAATGAACAAAACTTATGCTCTCTCTTTACACATCAATAACGGCGCCGGCCACGTCCTAGTAGTCAATGGATAGAAGGAAAATAGAGAAAAAGGATTGAAAGAATAATAATTCACGCTTTAGGACCGAGGTCACCTCTGCATCCTAGCAAAACAATTTTTTTTTGTGGATTGGGTAAAAGGATATGATCAGGAAACACTTTTGACTAGTGTTATGAAATTTGGGTTAAAATCCTATTCTCCTATGCTTCTGTGATTTCGTATCGAAACTCTTATTTGATTTATATTTATAAAAAAAAAAATCTTGTCTTTATTTCAGCATTTTTTAAAATATCTGTGTTGCAAATGTATTTTTGCTTTTTTCGATAATATCGTCATTTTCAACTGTCAGCTACAATGTTGGAAAATGTTTTTTAAATTAAGTATTGTTCCAAAAAGCTAGGAAATTCGCTGTTATTTTAAACTATTTTTAGACTTCCTGGAAAACTAAAGTTTTTAAGTATATACCAAATAAATCAATCAGCTTTCTCTGATTCCTCTCTGAAAAGATAATTTTCCACTTGATTTAAAATATTGATTAGAAATTTGCGCTTTAAAAGATGCCATAGAAAATTGTTTAAATATTTTTCAAGAACTGAAACAAATTGCCGTTTAATTAAAAAAAAAATTACTGAATTTGAAAATGTAACCGTAATTCATATGGCATAATTTTTTAATGTTGAATGTTCTCCGAATAATCTTTTCTTTAACTAAACAAGCTTGGTTTTTTAATTAAACGGTTCCAATCGATTAAAATATTTAAACGAATTCCTATAAAAAAAAAACTTTCCAGTAACCGCAAAGAAAAGTTGGAAAATCAATGAGCTTTTTATATTTTTCATTCTCCACTTAGTGAAATAGCTAGTCTCTTCTCAAATAACATTCATCACCTCTTTCACTAATCGTCAGACGTGAAAAACTATAAGGTTACACTTTAGAGCAGCATTTCTGAAAGAAAGTCATGTGCCCGAAACGTAACGCGAGAATAAACAAACTGTCCATCAACCGACAAGCATCAAAGTTTCAAAAGATTTAAAGATACTCACTAGGTTGCCACTGCTAATAAACAAAACCTCTATTAGTATTCTTTGGTCATACAAAATAAAAAGTGAGTGTAAAGCCATTATTATATTTTGGGCTTATGGTGTTTATGATTATTGTGATCCATGAACACTTATTATAATAAAACAGTACTTGTGTTCTCATGAGCAATACGAAATCTTATATTCTGCAGATACATTGTCTCAATTTACAAACAACTATTTATCCAAAATTATAATTTATTTAATTTAAAATTTTTGGAAACCCGGTTTTCGCTGTGAATAATACTGTGAGTAATCTAGTGAGTAATCTAGTAGCATTACAGAGATAATGTCCTGAAATATAATTCTGACAGCTTTGAATAGAAAAATATTGATGAAGGTTCTCTGTTCTTATAAATCGAAAAGAATTTTCACGTTAAAAAGTTTAAATTATACATTAAAAATAATAATAAATTTACAATAAAACTATAAAAACAAGCACATTCACACACAGATTTTAAGACAATAATTTGCATAATTCAAGAAGTTTTTTTAGGTAACGCCTAGATTCAACGGGGGAGCATCCCTTGTTGAAATTTAACTGCAATATTTCCTACATTTAAGATGTTTTTATAAGAAGAAATTTGTCGAAAATATGGAAAATGAATCGAATAAGATAAAACGAAATAATAGAAAACACTTATCTTAAAATCTGCAGTTGTCTTGAAGGTCTCCGTTCTTCTTGAGTTGAAATCTCCCGTAGATACTTTTTTTTTGGCTGGATGCATCGAATCAGCAAAAGTCACTATTGAATTTTTGTAAAACTTCAGTTTGAAACCACACCTTAACTTGTTAATATCACTTCAAATATTTGCACTGCAATTAAACGATTTTTTGTTATTCAAACTTTTATTTTGATAAATTTTCACGGAGCACGAAAAAATTGCGTCCGATGTCCAAAACTCATGGCTTACTCCTCGCAAAGCACACCGGGTCAGCTAGTGAAAAAAAACTTCTTTAAACGAATTGATTGGGTATTCTGAATTCAAAGCAGGATTGATCAATTTGAAACATTTAAATGAAAAAAAAATCGAAAAGGAAATAATTTTTTTTTAAATAGAAACTATTTGTATCAGATAAAAATCATTTTTAAAGAATTCTTTGATCTCAAAAACAAGAGATGTTAGAGAATAACTTACTGCATATTTAAATTTAGGACTCTTATATTTGTCATACAAAACTTCGAAGCTTTGGCGCCACGACTTTTTACATCCCTGTTTTTTTGTTACAGATGTGTCATATATTTTGCATGAATTTCATATATTTTTCAGGCAACTTTTGGAAAGATGAGATAAAACAAAATTAATTAACCTTGTTGATCGTAAGCATCTTAAAAATTTAAACTGCGGCTCAAAAAAAAATAATAGAGAAAATAAGGCAAAAAAGTGGACAGTGAGTTTCACATAAGCTTCAAACTTTACATGATACGATCCGATTATCTCGCCGAAGATGATGCTAATCAGCATCGAAACGTCGGAATAATCGAAAAAGCGTTATCGATATTTATTGACTGATCTGCCGAATAATCTCATTATGAATAAGTTTTCTTTCATATTCACCATATTCCTCACAAACAGGCCTAATCAGAATAGCGCACGGAACCCTTTCAAATAAACGAATATCAAATCAAATCACAAACAGGCAAAGTATGTTAGATTTTTTTCTGGTGTCAAAATCTAGTCACTAAATAAAAATAAAATTTGATTTCCAAACATTAATTTTGTATCAACTATATCAGGAGACTGAAACCTTATGTGAAGTAATCAATTGGTTGTTCAGATTTTGCAGGAACCAGACAGACAACATTGTTCATAAAGCACTCTCTGGAGCCACTTTAAAAAAATACCAAAGTAAATTGCCTATTTAAATTTTCACCAAAAAACTTTTTGAAATTAATTTCCTTTTATGTACTTTGAATCACTGATTTAAGGAATAAGTCCCCCGTTACATGAAATAAAAATCAGTTATTTTACCCCGACAAAAGGTTGACTTCCAAGTAAGAGGCTTTCGAGCTGCAATAGTGAAGGAAGCGTGAATTGAACATTTTCGTCTAAACAACTACTAAGGTGGTTATGTCAACCTATTTTTTATGCTGTGTTAAACGTTCTTAATTGAAAATACAGTAACTACCATGGGCATTAATAGTTTTTAATCTAAAATAGTAATGACTGTTATTTGTAAAACACCTACATCCATCCATGTAACTGTACTGGTAGAATTATCAAGAAGTCTTGAAAGCTCTTCTCAAAGCTCCAAACTTGAAATCTCTTTTTCGTTTCATTTCACTTATTGGATTCCGTTGGCTTCATTACCCTTTACTCGAGCCACATTAGGAACGGTTCAACAGTTTCCCTAATAAAATTTGAGAAATTTTCAAAGCCAACGAAGGCAAACGCTTCACCTGTTCTAGCCAATGTGTGTGAGGTGAGATGCAATCGTACGTACGAATGGCGGCAAATGTCATTCACGCACGTTCAACCGACAATTAGGCACTAGGCATCGGGAAAAGTTAAGAACCAAGACAAGCTGTCGCTTTCTACCTGTTGTGGTTTTTCTTGGAACCGTTTAGCATCGGCTTCAGGGAAAATTTTACCCTCGACCCAACCCCTTTTTCTTTCACTCTCTCCCACTCACGCCACAGAATCGTTTAGCGGGCGCGGAAATTTGTTGGACTCGGTAAAGGTGAGAAAAAGTGGGAACCTTCCCCGTTGTTTCTTGGTCTTCATCTCATCTTCGCCGTCGTTCTTGAAGAATAACCGACAGAGCTCGTGGTAAACATTAAAAATTTTACTCCAGAACGAAAACAATTATGGTGGTACTTTGAGACTTCCGTTTGGCGTATTATTTTTTCGCCTCGTTAGGGTGGTTCCAAAAAATAAATGTTGATCGTGGCACATTTTTGAGTATAACACGTTAGTAACTAATTCTAAGCAGTGAAATATCAGAAAATTCTTGAAAATAAGTTTTTGAACCTACCTACTTTTGTTCAAAAAACTAATGCCACCGTTAGTTTTAAGAGCTCCCAAACCCAACAACTAACAAGTAAGGGTGGAATTATGCCATTAGTGGGTTTTCTGATTTTTTCCTCCCAGCCACATCATCCGCGTGTCTACAATTTGAAAAAGAAACAGGTTCTTGTTGGTTTTCCTGAACGATCCACAGCTCGGTTGGTTTTCCGGCGGTATCGCTCGTTTAAGGGGAAAAAAGCTCCTCCCACACGAGCACTGGCTCTAAACTAGGATTGTGTAAGTTTTAAACTAGCTACTCTTCACGATTCGTTGTGGCCAGCGATTTAAGTGGCAAGTTGAAAATTATGGCCCTTGAAATGCCCTCCCCTGGCACTGATTACGGGTGGAAGCTAATTTTAATAATGGTAACTCCCAGTTACAATGTCTTCCAGTGATTTGTGATATGAATTCTAAGACTTTGAAGATATTCTCTATTTTAAAGGTTTTATTTCGAAGTTTTTTCTTCAAAATTTTCTTCCAAAAGGAGAGTTTAAAATTCAATAAAGTAAAAATCAACTTCACGAGTGCGAATTAATTTTGACAATTTTGAAAATTTTTAATATTATTTTGACATTTTTGACAATTTTGGCAATGTTGACAATGTTGACAATGTTGACATTTTTGACATTTTTGACATTTTTGACAATTTTTACAATTTTGACAATTTTGACAATTCTGAAAATTTGACAATTTTGACAATTTTGACAATTGTGTCTGTGAACTGTTGTTGAACAAATGTTTTGAATTCAAATCAACGCATGATACGCTCAGGTGTAACATTCATGTATGCTTCTTATTTTTATGACCTTTTAGACAAAAGAAATGCCGTTAGCTTTAAACTGTCGTTTGCAGTCTGCTTAAAATTTTCCCAAACTTCACTTGATGATATGGGTAAATGAAAGTGTACATAGACAACAACGACGTTATTGGAATAAATGATGATTATTCCGGGTGTTTTTTTTCGCTCAGCAATACATGCTAAACTGATGAAAAAATAAACAGCTCCGACGAAAATGGCACAAATCTGCCATTAATAACAAGTACGTGCCACACCTCCCGGTCAGGTACGTTCACTTGCTTTCATCTCCGTCTGACTCGTGGGACGTGGCGAGGTCGGGATTTTGAACTATTTCCAGTTTCTACTGAAAGAGATCAAAATTTCGATACCTACAGTGGAATCTTAAACCTACGTGATTTTAGTTTGTTTTTGCTAGTGGCTCCAGAGAGTGGTTTGAAATGGCAGATTTCACTACATTTGAAGAATTAATCTTAAAGTGAGTTTCCCACTTGATTCTTTCAAACTAGAAGAACATGGCAAAATGGTCAACCAAACTAAGTGTAACGATTCCAGAAATCCAAGCGGAGGGCGCTCCTGCTATTTCTGTGTCCTTTCCTAGTAATGAAGCTCAGCGTGCAATCATCTCTTGCTTCTCGGCTTTGCTTTTTTTGTTTTCAACTTTTCCTTACATCTAGAGAGAAAAGAAGAAATCAAAAATGGGTGGCAAGGGGCAATTTGACACCCGGAAAGTGTCCAATGAACGACTTCAATATGGCCCCCGTCATGTGATACTGGCGTCATTTATGGCAAACGATGATCACCGTCAGTAAATAAGAATAAATACTTGACGACGTGTTGTGTTATTATGGCTTGGCTTGAGTCGAGTTTGCCCTTCTCAGAAGAACGCCACCTCAAAATTGCTGCAATTTTACAAGATTTGAGCATACGTGAGGCAATAGGGAAAAGGAGGAAAAATGAAAAAGAAAAATGGCAATTCGGGGGAGGAAAAATAAATGCAAATCAAACAGGGTGGTTTTCGATACATAATAGGAAAGGGGGAAGAAGAGAAGGAGAGTTTTATTTTGGAGACCACCTAAAGTACCAGTTAAGCTGAGGGTGGGCGGCGCTCGACAGTTTGCTCGTTATTACCGCAAATAAAGCTGAATTATCCTTAAAACTGAAACGTGAGGATTTTTTTGCCAACAAGCGACCGCCCTTCAACAACCGAAAGTACTGCTATTGGTTAACGAACAAATTTAACGACTGCCATTTTGTTTGAGCAATCAAACATTTTCATTCACCTTCTACGTCGAACAGCCAATTTGAAATTGATTTCCAAACAAGGAATTTGTTGAAGCTTAAAGCGTAAAAAATTAAAGAATAAAAATTTAAATCTTAACACTTTTACGAAAAAGGATAAACGTGACTAATTCATTGATTAGGTATATCGAACCTTCATGACAAAACTAAAAAATTAAAAGTATTTGTCGGAATTTTCGAAATTTTCCAAATTTTCCAAATTTTCCGAATAATCCAAATTGTCAAAATTATCAAAATTGTCAGAATTGTCAGAATTGTCAGAATTGTCAGAATTGTCAGAATTGTCAGAATTGTCAGAATTGTCAGAATTGTCAGAATTGTCAGAATTGTCAGAATTGTCAGAATTGTCAGAATTGTCAAAATTGTCAAAATTGTCAAAATTGTCAAAATTGTCAAAATTGTCAAAATGGTCAAAATTGTCAAAATGGTCAAAATTGTCAAAATGGTCAAAATTGTCAAAACGGTCAAAATTGTCAAAATTGTCAAAATTGTCAAAATTGTCAAAACTGTCAAAATTGTCAAAATTGTCAAAATTGTCAAAATTGTCAAAATTGTCAAAATTGTCAAAATTGTCAAAATTGTCAAAATTGTCAAAATTGTCAAAATTGTCAAAATTGTCAAAATTGTCAAAATTGTCAAAATTGTCAAAATTGTCAAAATTGTCAAAATTGTCAAAATTGTCAAAATTGTCAAAATTGTCAAAATTGTCAAAATTGTCAAAATTGTCAAAATTGTCAAAATTGTCAAAATTGTCAAAATTGTCAAAATTGTCAAAATTGTCAGAATTGTCAGAATTGTCAGAATTGTCAGAATTGTCAGAATTGTCAGAATTGTCAGAATTGTCAAAATTGTCAAAATTGTCAAAATTGTCAAAATTGTCAAAATTGTCAAAATTGTCAAAATGGTCAAAATTGTCAAAATGGTCAAAATTGTCAAAATGGTCAAAACGGTCAAAATTGTCAAAATTGTCAAAATTGTCAAAATTGTCAAAACTGTCAAAATTGTCAAAATTGTCAAAATTGTCAAAATTGTCAAAATTGTCAAAATTGTCAAAATTGTCAAAATTGTCAAAATTGTCAAAATTGTCAAAATTGTCAAAATTGTCAAAATTGTCAAAATTGTCAAAATTGTCAAAATTGTCAAAATTGTCAAAATTGTCAAAATTGTCAAAATTGTCAAAATTGTCAAAATTGTCAAAATTGTCAAAATTGTCAAAATTGTCAAAATTGTCAAAATTGTCAAAATTGTCAAAATTGTCAAAATTGTCAAAATTGTCAAAATTGTCAAAATTGTCAAAATTGTCAAAATTGTCAAAATTGTCAAAATTGTCAAAATTGTCAAAATTGTCAAAATTGTCAAAATTGTCAAAATTGTCAAAATTGTCAAAATTGTCAAAATTGTCAAAATTGTCAAAATTGTCAAAATTGTCAAAATTGTCAAAATTGTCAAAATTGTCAAAATTGTCAAAATTGTCAAAATTGTCAAAATTGTCAAAATTGTCAAAATTGTCAAAATTGTCAAAATTGTCAAAATTGTCAAAATTGTCAAAATTGTCAAAATTGTCAAAATTGTCAAAATTGTCAAAATTGTCAAAATTGTCAAAATTGTCAAAATTGTCAAAATTGTCAAAATTGTCAAAATTGTCAAAATTGTCAAAATTGTCAAAATTGTCAAAATTGTCAAAATTGTCAAAATTGTCAAAATTGTCAAAATTGTCAAAATTGTCAAAATTGTCAAAATTGTCAAAATTGTCAAAATTGTCAAAATTGTCAAAATTGTCAAAATTGTCAAAATTGTCAAAATTGTCAAAATTGTCAAAATTGTCAAAATTGTCAAAATTGTCAAAATTGTCAAAATTGTCAAAATTGTCAAAATTGTCAAAATTGTCAAAATTGTCAAAATTGTCAAAATTGTCAAAATTGTCAAAATTGTCAAAATTGCCAAAATTGTCAAAATTGTCGAAATTGTCAAAATTGTCAAAATTGTCAAAATTGTCAAAATTGTCAAAATTGTCAAAATTGTCAAAATTGTCAAAATTGTCAAAATTGTCAAAATTGTCAAAATTGTCAAAATTGTCAAAATTTTCAAAATTGTCAAAATTGTCAAAATTGTCAAAATTGTCAAAATTGTCAAAATTGTCAAAATTGTCAAAATTGTCATAATTGTCAAAATTGTCAAAATTGTCAAAATTGTCAAAATTGTCAAAATTGTCAAAATTGTCAAAATTGTCAAAATTGTCAAAATTGTCAAAATTGTCAAAATTGTCAAAATTGTCAAAATTGTCAAAATTGTCAAAATTGTCAAAATTGTCAAAATTGTCAAAATTGTCAAAATTGTCAAAATTGTCAAAATTGTCAAAATTGTCAAAATTGTCAAAATTGTCAAAATTGTCAAAATTGTCAAAATTGTCAAAATTGTCAAAATTGTCAAAATTGTCAAAATTGTCAAAATTGTCAAAATACTCAAAATTGTCAAAATTCTCAAAATTGTCAAAATTGTCTAAATTGTCGAAATTGTCAAAATTGTCAAAATTGTCAAAATTGTCAAAATTGTCAAAATTGTCAAAATTGTCAAAATTGTCAAAATTGTCAAAATTGTCAAAATTGTCAAAATTGTCAAAATTGTCAAAATTGTCAAAATTGTCAAAATTGTCAAAATTGTCAAAATTGTCAAAATTGCTGAAATTGACAAAATTGTCAAAATTGTCAAAATTGTCAAAATTGTCAAAATTGTCAAAATTGTCAAAATTGTCAAAATTGTCAAAATTGTCAAAATTGTCAAAATTGGCAAAATTGGCAAAATTGTCAAAATTGTCAAAATTGTCAAAATTGTCAAAATTGTCAAAATTGTCAAAATTGTTAAAATTGTCAAAATTGTCAAAATTGTCAAAATTGTCAAAATTGTCAAAATTGTCAAAATTGTCAAAATTGTCAAAATTGTCAAAATTGTCAAAATTGTCAAAATTGTCAAAATTGTCAAAATTGTCAAAATTGTCAAAATTGTCAAAATTGTCAAAATTGTCAAAATTGTCAAAATTGTCAAAATTGTCAAAATTGTCAAAATTGTCAAAATTGTCAAAATTGTCAAAATTGTCAAAATTGTCAAAATTGTCAAAATTGTCAAAATTGTCAAAATTGTCAAAATTGTCAAAATTGTCAAAATTGTCAAAATTGTCAAAATTGTCAAAATTGTCAAAATTGTCAAAATTGTCAAACTTGTCAAAATTGTCAAATTGTCAAAATTGTCAAAATTGTCAAAATTGTCAAAATTGTCAAAATTGTCAAAATTGTCAAAATTGTCAAAATTGTCAAAATTGTCAAAATTGTCAAAATTGTCAAAATTGTCAAAATTGTCAAAATTGTCAAAATTGTCAAAATTGTCAAAATTGTCAAAATTGTCAAAATTGTCAAAATTGTCAAAATTGTCAAAATTGTCAAAATTGTCAAAATTGTCAAAATTGTCAAAATTGTCAAAATTGTCAAAATTGTCAAAATTGTCAAAATTGTCAAAATTGTCAAAATTGTCAAAATTGTCAAAATTGTCAAAATTGTCAAAATTGTCAAAATTGTCAAAATTGTCAAAATTGTCAAAATTGTCAAAATTGTCAAAAGTGTCAAAATTATTGATTGAGACTTCTGTTGACTGAAGATGGCAAAGTGGATTAAGACTTCTGAATTTGGTTAATCTTTCACAGCTTTCGGATCTTCACAAGAATAGATTTTCCTCATATTGTTAAGATGTTCAATTCTGCTTAGGGAAGGTTATTCTCAAGTTTTAAAATATATTCTCAGTGATTTCACGTTCAAACACTGAGTATTGAGCAAACGATAGCAGTGAACCAAAAGCCCACCCCATATCTCTCAGTTTATGCAAATAATCAGCAGTGCCACATTTTATACCAAGTTTACTTTTAACTTTCAATTCCCTTCAGTCAACAGACCATCTCTTTCTTTATCCCTTTTTGCCAGAAAAGTCGTAACGGTGCAATGATTTTCCCTCGTCCTTCCTCGTGTTCCAACTCCCCGATCTCGATCTCGATAATCTCACTCGTTTTCCTCCTCTAACAGATTTCCTAGTGGGAACGCTGCCGCCCCAGAGAAAGCAGTTAAACTAAAAACGACACTTTTATGGCTGTTTTTTGGAGAACTGACATTGAAAGCGGGCACATGGCACTACAGTTTTGCAGTTTGTTGCTACTTCTGCTGCTGGTTTCCTTCCTTCCGTTAGGCCAGCAGACACAATATCTGCTAGATGAAGAGATTTTTACCAGCGCCCAAACTATGGCACTCTAGACAAGGGTTTAATGTGGGTTTTTTTTCAGCTGTATGTATATTTGTTTGCTTCCTTCTCAGATTTCTATCTGTCTCCCCAAAAGTAGTCGATATGCTAGAGAGGAAATTTGTGCCGCTGCGAAACAAACGACACGACTGAATAAATAGGTACCCTTTTTTTGGGATGGCTCTGCGCTGCTGTCTTGAAACAAACAAAACTAAAATATCTTGACAGTGGTTGAACAAAAAAAAATTAAAACGCTGGTAGCTGGAATCTGTTCCGATGGGCACAAGAAAGCTTGCCTTTCGTTGGTGCTAATCCCTTTGCTAACTTTGAATGAAGTTGGGTGAGTTGAAACTTGCTCTTGATTGGGATTTCTTAAATGTAGAAAATTGCCAAGTAAGTTGAGATTTCCACCTGATAAAAATACTTTTTAGGATTGAGACTTCTGGGTTATGACGCAAATCTAAAGAGATTTTTACGATGAAAAACTATTTAGTGGATTGCCACTACTTACTTTACCACTTACTAAAAATAAACTTATAATGATTGAGAGTTCTCGGGTATGACTGGATTTGATTGTGGCTCAAGCTAAAGTGTCACTGTGGACAGAGATTTTTGCCGGAAAGAATTGATTGACACTTCTTATGGTTGAAATCTACATAGTAGATTGAGACTTCTGATTTGCAGTGGCAACTTTTGAAGAATTGTTTGGAAAACAGTAACTGTAGGCAGAGAGTTCTACCAGAGGCAGAGAAAATTACCTACTTAGTAATTTGAAACTTCTGTTCATTAAAAATACCAATAAGGTGTTTTGTAAAAACTTTTTCAGTAAGTTAAGAATCAAAAAATTATTGTACTGAAAATATTTATTAGATTTTCTTGGATCTTTGTTCTTCACATTTTAAAACATATTTTCCTATTTTTGTTAAAATTTTCGACCAGGAATAGTTTCTCACAAAATTTCAAATTTCACTAGTTCAAGCGATCAACTTATTCTGAAAATCCTCATCTCGTCCACCAAGGGTTATTTTGCCTTCAATCGAAGAAAACTTTTCAACCATTCTCCAAACTGAGGGTAGAAACTCGGGACATCGGCAAGCTAACAGCCAAAAAAAGAACGTTGACCGGGTCCCAAGATAAGAAACAAGATCGAATTACTCGTCAGGCTGGGCTGAGCTGAGCTGAGTGGATTTTCCGGAGGCCTATCCTACTGTTGATATCATAGACTTCTTGAAAAAGTTGACGCATCTCGTCTTCCGGCGACCGTCCTACATACTAACTTACTTATGTTCATTCCACCTACTGTCCTCCTATCTTTATCATTAAAGCCCCCATGATTTGTGCCATGGGGGAACTTTTTGATGGGTGAAAAGATTTGATAACGGTAGAATCGTGCCCGGAGTCTTAGATTATCACAATATTGCTTGTTGATAAACCTAGCTTGAATTTTCTAGAACAACATAATAATCGGAGGAATTTTCGTTTTAAAAAAGGATCGAACTTATTCAACGAAACAACGGAACAGCACAACTGTCGCTAATCAACCGGAACAAAACGAAAAGTGGAAAAGTTTGAGTTCCCTCACCTTCCGGTTCAACTTCCTTTCTTTTTTCAACTACCCACTAACCGGAATCAGCCAATTGTCGGTTGAGTGGAGAAAACAGCAGGAAAAAAAAACTTGTTCAAAACTGTTCATTTTTCCCTTTTCCGTTTTTTGTACCCTCCATTTGAAGCTATAAAAATTCATTTCCGGATCCACCGACTCCAATCGGCCTCGGCCATAAATCTTCGACCTCGTCCGATCCAAATCCACCTCCATTCCTTCTTTTTTTTCGGCACTGAAACAAATCATGATGTTCTTTCTACTATTCATATTTGAAAACTTCTCACTTACCTAGACGAAATTTTTTGATGTGCTTACAAATTTGTGTGATCATCACACAAATTTTGAACAAAATCACCATTTTCAATAAATTTAGACCGCATTCTTTTTCAGTGTATCAAAATTTCCAGTCGCGTAAAGGATTTTCTTCTATTGTGTGCTTTCAAAGCTGCCTGTGGCTTTCACATTGTCATACATGTCTGCACATAACATAAAATACACAATCGGTCGTCGATTCGTGGGACCACCATTTGGGAAAGAACATCTTTTCGGAGGCTAAAAATTTTTAACCCACAATTTTTTTCAGATTTTTTGGTACCTTCTGTAAAAGACATCTCCGAACGGTCGGTTTGACAGTGCAACATTTCATTCCTAAGTTTTAGAGCTTTAGGGAAAGGTTTTATTTCTGGTCTCTGTTGAATGATGGTGGTCTTTATCTAGGAAGCGAGAAAAAAATCACAGCTTTGAACTTTCCTATAAAGATGTCCAATTGATTTGTGTCCCCGGGGATGAATTTTTTAGTCATCATGATGAGAATTTTCTTCTAAAACGAAAATAGTTAAATCATGATCACGGATAACATTTGGACAATAAATGTCGACCTTGACTTTGTTCATCTTTGTGGTACAGGAAACCTTAAGAATTATTTAAAACGAACTGCAACTGTGAGAAATGTACAGAATATTTTTGTCAATTTGACCAATTCTTTAAAATTTTGTCAATTTTGTCAATTTTGTCAATTTTGTCAATTTTGTCAATTTTGTCAATTTTGTCAATTTTGTCAATACTGTCAATTTTTTCAATTTTGTCAATTCTGTCAATTTTGTCAATTTTGTCAATTTTGTCAATTTTGTCAATTTTGTCAATTTTGTCAATTTTGTCAATTTTGTCAATTTTGTCGATTTCGTCAATTTTGTCAATTTTGTCAATTTTGTCAATTTTGTCAATTTTGTCAATTTTGTCAATTTTGTCAATTTTGTCAATTTTGTCAATTTTGTCAATTTTGTCAATTTTGTCAATTTTGTCAATTTTGTCAATTTTGTCAATTTTGTCAATTTTGTCAATTTTGTCAATTTTGTCAATTTTGTCAATTTTGTCAATTTTGTCAATTTTGTCAATTTTGTCAATTTTGTCAATTTTGTCAATTTTGTCAATTTTGTCAATTTTGTCAATTTTGTCAATTTCGTTAATTTTGTCAATTTTGTTAATTTTGTCAATTTTGTCAATTTTGTCCACTTTGTCAATTTGGTCAATTTTGTCAATTTTGTCAATTTTGTCAATTTTGTCAATTTTGTCAATTTTGTCAATTTTGTCAATTTTGTCAATTTTTTCAATTTTGTCAATTTTGTCAATTTTGTCAATTTTGTCAATTTTGTCAATTTTGTCAATTTTGTCAATTTTGTCAATTTTGTCAATTTTGTCAATTTTGTCAATTTTGTCAATTTTGTCAATTTTGTCAAATTTATCAATATTGTCGATTTTGTCAATTTTGTCAATTTGTCAATTTTGTCAATTTTGTCAATTTTGTCAATTTTCTCAATTTTCTCAATTTTGTCAATTTTGTCAATTTCGTCAATTTTGTAAATTTTGTCAATTTTGTCAATTTTGTCAATTTTGTCAATTTTGTCAATTTTGTCAATTTTGTCAATTTTGTCAATTTTGTCAATTTTGTCAATTTTGTCAATTTTGTCAATTTTGTCAATTTTGTCAATTTTGTCAATTTTGTCAATTTTGTCAATTTTGTCAATTTTGTCAATTTTGTCAATTTTGTCAATTTTGTCAATTTTGTCAATTTTGTCAATTTGTCAATTTTGTCAATTTTGTCAATTTTGTCAATTTTGTCAATTTTGTCAATTTTGTCAATTTTGTCAATTTTGTCAATTTTGTCAATTTTGTCAATTTTGTCAATTTTGTCAATTTTGTCAATTTTGTCAATTTTGTCAATTTTGTCAATTTTGTCAATTTTGTCAATTTTGTCAATTTTGTCAATTTTGTCAATTTTGTCAATTTTGTCAATTTTGTCAATTTTGTCAATTTTGTCAATTTTGTCAATTTTGTCAATTTTGTCAATTTTGTCAATTTTGTCAAATTTATCAATATTGTCGATTTTGTCAATTTTGTCAATTTGTCAATTTTGTCAATTTTGACAATTTTGTCAATTTTGTCAATTTTGTCAATTTTGTCAATTTTGTCAATTTTGTCAATTTTGTCAATTTTGTCAATTTCGTCAATTTTGTAAATTTTGTCAATTTTGTCAATTTTGTCAATTTTGTCAATTTTGTCAATTTTGTCAATTTTGTCAATTTTGTCAATTTTGTCAATTTTGTCAATTTTGTCAATTTTGTCAATTTTGTCAATTTTGTCAATTTTGTCAATTTTGTTAATTTTGTCAATTTTGTCAATTTTGTCAATTTTGTCAATTTTGTCAATTTTGTCAATTTTGTCAATTTTGTCAATTTTGTCAATTTTGTCAATTTTGTCAATTTTGTCAATTTTGGCAATTTTGGCAATTTTGGCAATTTTGTCAATTTTGTCAATTTTGTCAATTTTGTCAATTTTGTCAATTTTGTCAATTTTGTCAATTTTGTCAATATTGTCAATTTTGTCAATTTTGTCAATTTTGTCAATTTTGTCAATTTTGTCAATTTTGTCAATTTTGTCAATTTTGTCAATTTTGTCAATTTTGTCAATTTTGTCAATTTTGTCAATTTTGTCAATTTTGTCAATTTTGTCAATTTTGTCAATTTTGTCAATTTTGTCAATTTTGTCAATTTTGTCAATTTTGTCAATTTTGTCAATTTTGTCAATATTGTCAATTTTGTCAATATTGTCAATATTTTCAATTTTTTCAATTTTGTCAATTTTGTCAATTTTGTCAATTTTGTCAATTTTGTCAATTTTGTCAATTTTGTCAATTTTGTCAATTTTGTCAATTTTGTCAATTTTGTCAATTTTGTCAATTTTGTCAATTTTGTCAATTTTGTCAATTTTGTCAATTTTGTCAATTTTGTCAATTTTGTCAAATTTATCAATATTGTCGATTTTGTCAATTTTGTCAATTTTGTCAATTTTGTCAATTTTGTCAATTTTGTCAATTTTGTCAATTTTGTCAATTTTGTCAATTTCGTCAATTTTGTAAATTTTGTCAATTTTGTCAATTTTGTCAATTTTGTCAATTTTGTCAATTTTGTCAATTTTGTCAATTTTGTCAATTTTGTCAATTTTGTCAATTTTGTCAATTTTGTCAATTTTGTCAATTTTGTTAATTTTGTCAATTTTGTCAATTTTGTCAATTTTGTCAATTTTGTCAATTTTGTCAATTTTGTCAATTTTGTCAATTTTGTCAATTTTGTCAATTTTGTCAATTTTGTCAATTTTGGCAATTTTGGCAATTTTGTCAATTTTGTCAATTTTGTCAATTTTGTCAATTTTGTCAATTTTGTCAATTTTGTCAATTTTGTCAATTTTGTCAATTTTGTCAATATTGTCAATTTTGTCAATTTTGTCAATTTTGTCAATTTTGTCAATTTTGTCAATTTTGTCAATTTTGTCAATTTTGTCAATTTTGTCAATTTTGTCAATTTTGTCAATTTTGTCAATTTTGTCAATTTTGTCAATTTTGTCAATTTTGTCAATTTTGTCAATTTTGTCAATTTTGTCAATTTTGTCAATTTTGTCAATTTTGTCAATATTGTCAATTTTGTCAATTTTGTCAATATTTTCAATTTTTTCAATTTTGTCAATTTTGTCAATTTTGTCAATTTTGTCAATTTTGTCAATTTTGTCAATTTTGTCAATTTTGTCAATTTTGTCAATTTTGTCTATTTTTTCAATTTTGTCAATTTTGTCAATTTTGTCAATTTTGTCAATTTTGTCAATTTTGTCAATTTTGTCAATTTTGTCAATTTTGCCAATTTTGTCAATTTTGTCAATTTTGTCAATTTTGTCAATTTTGTCAATTTTGTCAATTCTGTCAATTTTGTCAATTTTGTCAATTTTGTCAATTTTGTCAATTTTTTCAATTTTGTCAATTTTGTCAATTTTGTCAATTTTGTCAATTTTGTCAATTTTGTCAATTTTGTCAATTTTGTCAATTTTGTCAATTTTGTCAATTTTGTCAATTTTGTCAATTTTGTCAATTTTGTCAAATTTATCAATATTGTCGATTTTGTCAATTTTGTCAATTTTGTCAATTTTGTCAATTTTGTCAATTTTGTCAATTTTGTCAATTTTGTTAATTTTGTCAATTTTGTCAATTTTGTCAATTTTGTCAATTTTGTCAATTTTGTCAATTTTGTCAATTTTGTCAATTTTGTCAATTTTGTCAATTTTGTCAATTTTGTCAATTTTGTCAATTTTGTCAATTTTGTCAATTTTGTCAATTTTGTCAATTTTGTCAATTTTGTCAATTTTGTCAATTTTGTCAATTTTGTCAATTTTGTCAATTTTGTCAATTTTGTCAATTTTGTCAATTTTGTCAATTTTGTCAATTTTGTCAATTTTGTCAATTTTGTCAATTTTGTTAATTTTGTCAATTTTGTCAATTTTGTCAATTTTGTCAATTTTGTCAATTTTGTCAATTTTGTCAATTTTGTCAATTTTGTCAATTTTGTCAATTTTGTCAATTTTGTCAATTTTGTCAATTTTGTCAATTTTGTCAATTTTGTCAATTTTGTCAATTTTGTCAATTTTGTCAATTTTGTCATTTTTTCCAATTTTGTCAATTTTCTTCAATTTTATCAATTTTGTCAATTTTGTCAATTTTGTCAATTTTGTCAATTTTGTCAATTTTGTCAATTTTGTCAATTTTGTCAATTTTGTCAATTTTGTCAATTTTGTCAATTTTGTCAATTTTGTCAATTTTGTCAATTTTGTCAATTCTGTCAATTTTGTCAATTTTGTCAATTTTGTCAATTTTGTCAATTTTGTCAATTTTGTCAATTTTGTCAATTTTGTCAATTTTGTCAATTTTGTCAATTTTGTCAATTTTGTCAATTTTGTCAATTTTGTCAATTTTGTCAATTTTGTCAATTTTGTCAATTTTGTCAATTTTGTCAATTTTGGCAATTTTGTCAATTTTGTCAAATTTGTCAATTTTGTCAATTTTGTCAATTTTGTCAATTTTGTCAATTTTGTCAATTTTGTCAATTTTGTCAATTTTGTCAATTTTGTCAATTTTGTCAATTTTGTCAATTTTGTCAATTTTGTCAATTTTGGCAATTTTGGCAATTTTGTCAATTTTGTCAATTTTGTCAATTTTGTCAATTTTGTCAATTTTGTCAATTTTGTCAATTTTGTCAATTTTGTCAATTTTGTCAATTTTGTCAATTTTGTCAATTTTGTCAATTTTGTCAATTTTGTCAATTTCGTTAATTTTGTCAATTTTGTTAATTTTGTCAATTTTGTCAATTTTGTCCATTTTGTCAATTTTGTCAATTTTGTCAATTTTGTCAATTTTGTCAATTTTGTCAATTTTGTCAATTTTGTCAATTTTGTCAATTTTGTCAATTTTGTCAATTTTGTCAATTTTGTCAATTTTGTCAATTTTGTCAATTTTGGCAATTTTGTCAATTTTGTCAAATTTGTCAATTTTGTCAATTTTGTCAATTTTGTCAATTTTGTCAATTTTGTCAATTTTGTCAATTTTGTCAATTTTGTCAATTTTGTCAATTTTGTCAATTTTGTCAATTTTGTCAATTTTGTCAATTTTGTCAATTTTGTCAATTTTGTCAATTTTGTCAATTTTGTCAATTTTGTCAATTCTGTCAATTTTGTCAATTTTGTCAATTTTGTCAATTTTGTCAATTTTGTCAATTTTGTCAATTTTGTCAATTTTGTCAATTTTGTCAATTTTGTCAATTTTGTCAATTTTGTCAATTTTTTCAATTTTGTCAATTTTGTCAATTTTGTCAATTTTGTCAATTTTGTCAATTTTGTGAATTTTGTCAATTTTGTCAATTTTGTCAATTTTGTCAATTTTGTCAATTTTGTCAATTCTGTCAATTTTGTCAATTTTGTCAATTTTGTCAATTTTGTCAATTTTGTCAATTTTGTCAATTTTGTCAATTTTGTCAATTTTGTCGATTTCGTCAATTTTGTCAATTTTGTCAATTTTGTCAATTTTGTCAATTTTGTCAATTTTGTCAATTTTGTCAATTTTGTCAATTTTGTCAATTTTGTCAATTTTGTCAATTTTGTCAATTTTGTCAATTTTGTCAATTTTGTCAATTTTGTCAATTTTGTCAATTTTGTCAATTTTGTCAATTTAGTCAATTTTGTCAATTTTGTCAATTTTGTCAATTTTGTCAATTTTGTCAATTTTGTCAATTTTGTCAATTTTGTCAATTTTGTCAATTTTGTCAATTTTGTCAATTTTGTCAATTTTGTCAATTTTGTCAATTTTGTCAATTTTGTCAATTTTGGCAATTTTGTCAATTTTGTCAAATTTGTCAATTTTGTCAATTTTGTCAATTTTGTCAATTTTGTCAATTTTGTCAATTTTATCAATTTTGTCAATTTTGTCAATTTTGTCAATTTTGTCAATTTTGTCAATTTTGTCAATTTTGTCAATTTTGTCAATTTTGTCAATTTTGTCAATTTTGTCAATTTTGTCAATTCTGTCAATTTTGTCAATTTTGTCAATTTTGTCAATTTTGTCAATTTTGTCAATTTTGTCAATTTTGTCAATTTTGTCAATTTTGTCAATTTTGTCAATTTTGTCAATTTTGTCAATTTTGTCAATTTTGTCAATTTTGTCAATTTTTTCAATTTTGTCAATTTTGTCAATTTTGTCAATTTTGTCAATTTTGTCAATTTTGTGAATTTTGTCAATTCTGTAAATTTTTTTAAAATTTTGTTAATTTTGTCATTTTGTCAATTTCGTCATTTTTGTCAATTTTGTCAATTTTGTCAATTTTGTCATTTTTTCCAATTTTGTCAATTTTCTTCAATTTTATCAATTTTGTCAATTTTGTCAATTTTGTCAATTTTGTCAATTTTGTCAATTTTGTCAATTTTGTAAATTTTGTCAATTTTGTCAATTTTGTCAATTTTGTCAATTTTGTCAATTTTGTCAATTTTGAATATGATTTTCAATTGTTATCATTCATGAGAAATTTTTTCGTCTTTTGCAAAATTTTTGCTCCTGTTTTTTTTTCAAAAAATTCCTGTTTCAAAACAGTTGCAATCTCAGATACTCCAATAATGGCAGTCATTTTTTACGTGAATATCAGTCCTAATTCTTAATAATACACCCTCAGCAAACAATCTACCGACTCAGCTACACTTAAGCCGCTGCTCAAAGGCAAATTCTGTCGCCTTGTTTTTTTTTTGGGGTGGGCTTCTCGTCTTCCAAAATGTGCCGGCAAATATTCAACCCGAACGAGAGCTTTCAGACACTCGGAAGGGCTTGAATATTTAAGACACCCGATTCTTTTTTCCGTCGAAAAGCCATTTCAAAGATGTGTTACCTACCTCAATTACCGACACTTGGAAATCACTCTCAGTCCTCATCATCAATGGAAAATACAAACCCGAGCTTCCATCTCCAGTGAAATGCCGAAAAAAAAAGTTAACATTCTGCCTCTTCAGTTGCCGGGTTCCGTTTGCCAAACCTTTTCCGGACCTTTAGCTTCTTCTGTCCGGGGTGAACGGAAGTGGGAGGGTCAGGATAATTTTCCAGCTCACGCGCGTTTTCTTTTCATCTTCACTTTTTTTTTTACTTTACATCTCTGTTATCCACGAAAAAAAAACTACCACGTGGGCTTTTTGTGACTGGGCTTGAAGACTGACAAAACTGACTGGTACCAAAATTCCAAAAGCCTGCTGATTTGCTGTCGTTTCCTGCAGCATGTGTTTGCCATTCTTCGCCGCCGCCGCGAAAAATAACCGATGGCTGCTTGGATGGCTGGCTGGCAGCAGAAACAAAATGTTTGTTTCGACATTCTTTCTCCTGTCACCGGAAGCGGGCCCATCGTTAATCACTGAAAGGCAGTCCAACCACACATTCTCACTCTCACCCGAACAACACCACCCCCTTTTCTTTGATGGGTACAGTATTAACGCGAGAATGTAAACACAATTGACTTTGTCGCTTTGACTCTCTCTATCCGTTTATTTTTACCAGTCGCGGTCCCGGTTTGTCTTTTTCCGACTGCCTGCCTGCCTGCTTGCTGACATTCAGGCAAGACAGACAGACAGACGTCTTATTGAGCTAAAATTGACAAAATGTGCCGGCGATAGGAAAAATCCAATTATTCTTTGAACTACCGGGCTGTGTCCGGGTGGGGTGGTTTTTTTTTTGTCCTCCTCGCTACTGTTTTTCGCTAAATCCTGTTCAGTGATGCCAGCATTTTAGTAAAATCTAATATTGTGAGATGACAGGAAAATTTTGGCACTCTCTTGACGAAAATCACCCGCATTGGAAGTGAATGAATCGGAAACTAATTGTCATGGCTATCAGTGGGAAGGTTGTTCTGTATCAAGGGATGTTAGGAATTGTTAGGATTGCCATTTAAAAATCATAAAACGAATCTATCGCTCATTACTCTTAAGATGTTAATCAATTTATTTTGTAGATCTAATAGCAGTGTCCAGCACAAAAACGCTAGTTCATTAATTGCTTATTAGTTCAAAAGTTTTTTTTAGCAAATTAGTTTGGTCTCTCTTAATTTTTAAAAAGCAAGCAGATGAAAAAGTTATTTTTTGTCCGCTTATTGAGGATCACTGAATTTTCCTAAGGCTGTCACTCATCTAAATTTTAATTTGTACGTCCTCTGCGGTCGAGTGGTTAGCGTGGTAAGATGGTAATCGCTGGTCCACTGATGGCATGGGTTCGATTTTAATCTCGGTACTGGGTGTTTAATGTGTTAATCTTAAGTTGTCCATGTCATTTATTCAGTCTATAAAGCATAAATCGTCTAAGACGGTGTATGTCTTTTCAAAATTATTCCGATTCAAAGGTTGATTTTCTATCAAGTGGTTGAAATGATTTTTAGATTTAATTAAATTCCTTACCCCTTTCTCTAAATTTATAAGCTCACCGTTCCTCTATTCAAATATTGAAAAAAATTATCTTGTATCGTAGAAATTGTCGAAAAACTTAGTCTTAAGAGTATATTGTAAATTTTTTGTGTGTGGAACAAGTTTCAAAATTCAATCGACGTCATAATGTTATGCTTTTATTATTTTTTAAAATTCTAGACGATTCAACATCTTTGTATAAATCGATTTCTTGGAAAATTTCAGATTTTTTTCGAGTAATTAGGAAAGTTATTAAACTATTAGTGCATCTTAAAAATTTCAATTTTTTTTATCTTGTTAAAACAATAACTAACTAAAATTCCTAACTTTTGTTTAATTGTACGTCTGGTTTAACTGGTAACCCGGTTGGTTTTATGGCAGCTTAAAATACGATTAAAAATAGGCTGATAAGTTTTTAAGAAAAAAAAACCATTTTTTCCAACTTTTTTTTTCTTGGAGTTTTTTGAATAATTTCTGAGTTTTGACCATATTTGAGCGGATATTGCCCGGATTTTTGGTCAACAATTTTGAAACCAAATGCCTGGATTTTGTCAGGTTTTAAAATAAAACAGCCCAGATTTGTCTGGCCCGGATACGTGCTGAAAAAATTATGACAAACCTTAGGTTAAATATTTTTTCTTAAAGAAGAAAAACTTAATGAAATAATCGCATTGTCGTTTTGGCTGGATATGTGTCTCAAATATTAACAAAGATTTTATAAACCTACTAGCTGATCCCATACGAGCTCCGTTTCGCCTTCAACTTGGAATATGCCATGACCAGTTTTTATGAATGTCAATTGCCAAGCATTTTCCAGATGAATTTCGGAATGCATTGTTAAGCAATAATTGCAAAATTGTTGAACGGTCACTTTTTCTGTCGTCTGCTACTAATTTGAAAACAGGAATCAATTGACCGTACCAAAAAAACTCTGTGTATGAATTTTTGTCTCGATGCGATGGAAACTCACGTAATTATAGCAAAAACTAAATTTAACAATTAATATGGAAGGCCCCCTTTATTGTCGTTTGATACAAATATATAAATCAGTAATCAATTGACCGTCTCAACGTCCGTGTATGAATGTCGACTCGATTGTTGCATAATAACGCAATTATTACCAAAAAATAAGACGCTTTTGGTGGTCTCTTCTACAATCTTTGATATCTAAAATCGATTGCCCTTCCCTCAAAACTCCCGTGTGCAAATTTTTGAACCAATCCGTAGCATAATAACGTCAATATCGCAAAAATAGTGAAAAATTTATATGGAAGACCCCTTTTGATGCCCCGACCCAAAACTTGAGACCGGAAATAAATTACTCGTCAATGTACAAAGTCTCATCTCAATCTGATGCAAAATCATGACAATATCGCAAAAATAGTGAACAATTTATAAGGACGACTCCTGTTCGTCCTTTATAACTCCTATGTGAAAATTTACATCTCAATGCTATGTATAATAACATCAATATCACAAAAGTATTGAAAAATGATAATGAACCTGAAAACGACTGCATGTCCATCAAAATTCCCGTGTTCCCCCAATTTTCATCTAAATTTGATGTATGATATCGTCAATATCGCAAAAACAGTGAACAGTGAATATGGACGACCCCTTTGGTCGAACCTTGACCCAAATTAGGATAAAAGGAATCAATTGTTTGTCATTAATACATTGCTATGAGCAAATTTTCATCTCAATACGATGTATAATAACGTCAATATCACAAAAATATTGAAAAGTTAATATGGACGACCCCTTTTGCTGGCCTCTTGCACTAAATTTTATACCAGAAATCAATTGCCCGACCCACAAAACTCTCGAGTACCAATTTTTATCTGAATCTGCTGCAAAATAATGTCAATATCGCAAAAAAGTTAACAGTTCATATGGATGGCCCCTTTGGCCGAACCCTGTTCCTAATTTTGATACCTAGAAGCGATTTCTTGTCTCTTAAAACACACATTTTCGATATATTTCGATGTCGGCAATTAAGCTGAAACGTCGATATAGCTAAAACAATATTTGTGTTGAATGGACGACCGCCTTGAAAAGGGGTCATCCACGCGTTTCAATTTTGTATGGAAATTTGTATGGAAGAAGAAATTTTTGCTCATTAAATCCTCCAGAAAATTCAAATAAGCTTCAAATGAAGTCGGTCTTTGATTTTTGGTTTTGACTATTCTTTAGCTTCATTTTTTGCTAACATGACAAGTAGCTAAGAATTTCATGGAAGAAGTTATAACCATTTCGAAATAAAAAATCTGAATCCATTGAAAAGTATTTAGAAATTGCGGATTTTGCTTGCTAGAGCTGTTAATGATAGCATGAAATGTTTTTGCAAAGGTTATATAAATAAATAAACTCTGTGGCAATGCAAATCAGTTTTTTGAGATTTTTTATTTCCATCTTACGGTTACACAGCTTGCAAATAAGCAGAAAAAAACGCAAAAATTTTAAAAATTACTTTGAAAAATATTTTTTTAATATCATTGAATAACTTTTCTGGGGTATAAATAAAGTTTTTGCTTTGTTCACATGAATAGTACTGCAAGAATCAAGGAATATTTTTCATCCAAAGTTAAATTTTTTGGAACTTACAGTACATCTCTGGCGATTTTTGAATGAAAAGTTTTGTTTTCCCATACAAATTTCCATATAAAATAAAAACTGGTTCAGGACTGAATGGAGCGCTTCCAAAATTTTTATTGCAAAAACAACCAAAAAAATTATGGGAGGTGTAACAATTTAAGAATTTGAAATTTCCATACAAAGCTTGCAGCGCACACAGGAGGACGTAGAAGAAAAAGTTGGCCAAAAGTATTTTTCAGTTTTGAAATCAATAAAATAGTTTATTTTGACTTATCAAACGTTAATAAGATCATTTAAAATATTTTTTTACGTGTTTGTAATTTTTCATAGTTTTCTATTAGAAATTTTCTAACATTTATATGACATGATAGATAATCCAGGTTTGAAAAGTTGTAAAATTCAAAAAAATCTAGATTTTTTTACATTGAAAAATATTCGAAAAAGAACATTAATTTTACTGAGCTTTAATTTAAAATAAACGAAGCCCTAGGTCAATATTTTTAGACTTCAAATTGAAGTTCAAACTTAAAAATATAAAAAATGCGCGACTTTGCGCGAGTTTTTTCTTTTGCACATGATTATTGAAGTTTTAAATTTTTTAATGATATCAAACATTTTGCCGGGACTTGCTGGGAACATAAACACAAACACTAATTTGTAAAAAAATCAACGTTTAAAGCAAAAAAATAAACAGAAGAATTTTCAAAGCACTGCGTACTGTCTCAATAGTCATCGAATTTTGTCTATTATACTTAAAATTATTAAACATCCCTCCATTGAAGTTTTCCATTTCAAATTTTAATTTTTAGTCACTAAAGAAAGTTTTATTCAATGATTTGACTGATTCAACGATTTGTAGAAAAATTCTATCTCATAAAAATACTAAAGTTTCGACAGCTGCAACAGCTTATAAACAAATCAGATGTCAAAAAACTGACCGATACATGGTGCTAAATTTATTCGAGAATCAAATAAACATTGACATAATAGTAACCAGTTAAATTTATATTTTGAGTTTTGGTCAGGTTTTTGGTTGAAATACTCCTGTGTGCAGCGGTCTAATATATGTACATAGATACATAGGTGACCTCACCGCTTACAGATCCCTTCCAAACCCACCCCCTACTCTCCGAAAGTCGAAATAAGGCCTGCTAGTAAGCTCTCAACGCCCCCCAAGGGGCGGTCGAGATCACTTTGAAAACCACTGATCTAGATTTATCTAGAACGTTTTGGTTCTCATTTCTAGCTGAAATTATCGTTTTGCTTCCTAGATTTATGGACTACATCAAAGTTTTCATAAAAATGGCTTTGAAAAAACTTCAATATTTGCTGGACGAAAAATTGTCTTAACATGTTAATAATACTCTTTTTTTATTTTAATTTATTTACTAATATTTGACTTAGTTTTTAACTAAGGCTATGATCAATTAGTATCCGGGAACTTTATTTCGGTGATAGCTACGTTACTAGAGCTCGGATATGCAAAACTTTAGTAGCGTTGTGTTGGTTATGAATAGGACTACCTTGCTTATTTTTGATAGATTTTTAAGTTAACGTATGTTTGAGATATTTACAATGCAAAAAGACATGGTAAAAATAAGTTTGCACAATCATCTTGGAAATTCTGCATTGTTGACTTGAAAACTCATGAACTGTTGATTTTTTCTAATTTTTTTTTTGGCTCAAATGGTTAAGAAGTATAAGGAGCCACTTTAGGATGCTCACGAAGTTCATACCAAGCATCGGAGTGGGACCTTTGATTTCAAATATGTCTAAAAAGACTATGGTTATTGAGAATAACTAAACATGACAACATGACTGAAAAAAGTGTGCAAAGATAAAAAAGAGATTTTATGAAAAAATTAGAGTATTTCTTGAAATCATTGATAAATATTCTTTTCATATTTTCACATATATAATGTCATATTAACACCTTCATATCCGCCATAGAAAGTTTTTCGATCAAATGAATAGTTTTTAAAATACACACGTTTGTAACTGCCCGGATACTAAATGATCATAGCCTTTGTTTCGCTCATGGCACTTTTTTATAATATAAGATTATAAGCAGATATTACTTGTTGAGTAAATAGTATCGGACTGATAAAAGGAAAATCCAATCTGGATAAAAAGATCTGGATAAAAGAAAAATCTGTCCATTGCAACAAGAAGTTAAGAATTAATCAAAAAACAAATTACGAAATAAAAACAAAACAAAACAAAAACAAAAAAACATTTTCTTCAAAACTGGCATCCCAGATTAGCCGATGCTTCAATAGGCGATTACAATTCTGCTGCCCTTAAGGTTACGCCCAGTGTCAAACATGTCCAATGAGAATAAGAGAGAGAGAGAAAGTATCCACAACTTAGGTAAGGAAGGAGATTGGACAACGAGGAGCTGGGGGTACAATTTATGGGAAATTAAAAAGGTCAATTTCTTTCGTTTTTCCTCAAACTCCATTATCCGACCAACAGACCGTTTCCCACGTTCCCTTTGGATTGGAACATTAAAGGCGAGGACCGTCGCCAATTTCAACTGCTCGCTGGGGGTTTGGGAGAATGAAAGAAGAAGCAAAAACTTCACCGAACTGCACCCGTCGTGATTGGATTTTATTGGAGTTTGATGTTGCTTTTTCTTGCTATTCTGATGTTGAACTTCCTCCTGATGGAAGAACACCTAGACCCGGTGTAAGTATACTCAGTAATGTCCTCGATGAAGAGCGCTTTTGGATTGTTTTCGGGTGCTAAGTTTACCTTCCACCACCATCAGACATCAGTCGAATAGAGTCGAATCGAATCTCGAATCGCTTTTTAATAGGGACTCGCTTTGATATCACAATTGGGAATGTTCATTTGATTGAATTTAGAATCGCGAAAACGGGAATCGTTTTGACTTTTTTCTTCCCAAATTGCGTTTGACCTTTTAAAATTACATTAACGATCGGTGCAGATGGAGCAGATAATTTCCTACTTTTCCGGGACCAGGTAAACGTCCTCTTTAAAGTTGAGGTGATTTAATGTGAACAAAATCTATAACAACGTTTAAAATTTTCGTCTGGGGATGTTTTTTCTATGAGAGTAGATCAGCTATACTTACGTACAATTATGGTTCGAATGCAAGGAAAATGAAACAAAATCTTTACACATCTCTCAAAGTAAGATGGAGGAAGATTGAATTTCATTTCGGGATTTGATCACAAACCCCCAGTCGTGTCACGCCAGGGGGTGAATTGTGTTTTCATCCTTGGCTTCCGGTGGTCGCTGGCACCGGAGGTACGGGATTATTTCTCCATTTTGCCCATCCCAGCATTCCTAATGCAGTTCTCATCCCAACAACCTGGAGCAATAAGTCCGATGTAATGTTCACAATTATTTATTTTTTCCCAACATTCATACCGACACTTGCTTGAGCTTGAGAGCCCGTCGTCTTGCTTGAACGAAGTGGCAACTAACGGCGGCCATCATAAAAACCCAACCATAATTACGTGATTAGCTAACCGAACATGTCACTCTGTGCTCTCATGTTGTACCGTACAAGAACGAAACCCACTCCAGGAGTTAATCACTACGACATGACACGTTAATGACTTTGGCCTTGCCCTGCCCTGGGTCCTCCGCACCTCTTTCCTTCGAGGACCGAAATAAAACAACATTAACCAACTTGTGCAAGGGTTTGTCGCACAAAATCAGCAGAAGCAACTCTTTAGCCACTAGCCCTTCTGATTTTATTTTCCAGTTTATACATATTTAGGAGCGGGACTCCCCATATAAAATATTGATCCGTCAGATTCAGCCACAGTTCATTGGACAGTCCTGGAGCCAGGCTGAAACTGAAACACTCCGCTTTCTCCCCAATCCTTGAATTCACATAAATTGGACACATTTTTTGTTGGTTCCAGTATTTAGTTCGTGTTTCAAATTCCTCACTCCCCGACTTCTTGGTGAGGCGGCGCGGCGTTCCTTGTTTCGTTGCCAATTTTTACGAGCAACAGTGTGCCAATAATTTAGTTTAGCTGGCTCAGCTGCCAGGCCAGGAAATATTATAATTACTAAATAGAATCCTTCAGAACTCGAAACTCGAGCATTCCACCAGACCCAAAGTTAGAGTCAAAGCCAGAGTGGTGTTATTTTACTTGATGTTTTTGTTGATGGGTGCTGAAGGGGAGGGGTTCGTTTCGGATCAGCAACACCACCAGGGTGGAGGGAGAGTAAATAATGGAAATAACGGAACAATTTGGAGCGATTCAACTGGAAGTGATCAAGCGGTCTGCTATCTTTAAAATAAATTTCTTAAAATTTTGATAGAAAGCAGCCCAAGGGTTATTCCGGGTAGTCAATTCTTTCTTTTGAGATTGCTACTGATCCAGTATTCTCTCTTTCGTCCACCAAATGCTGTCCTGATCCTCATTGGATATTTTCGAGTAAATGCATTTTAGTTTCAAAAAAATTGACAATCTGTTATGCTGGTGGATTGTAATATTTCGAGTAAAAAGACTTACGATCGAATTTACTATTGCAGGTAGCCAATGGATCCACCACTGGATTTAGATATTGGATTACTCTTACTCCACTAATTGCGAAATGTAACACCTTCTATTCTGGCACATCTGGCAGACAAATGGTCGAGATTCGACCAGACCGAACTGATCGCCATCAGCGTAATATCGAGTCACTTGAATTTAATGTACACATATTTTCAACTATAAAATCAATCCGTGAATTTGAATAGCCAGAATCACTAGTTTATAGTTTAACAAACACATCCCAGTGGATTATTTTAAACATTTCGATCTCGCATAATAATGAAATGAGTTTCAAAATCTGCAGTTTTAAATTTGTCTCAAGGCGTTCAGTTCGGTCTGGTCGAAGGCAGGCCATAATACGGACTAATATTCAAACATTGATCACTGATAAGATCATTTGCCATGCCACCAGGTTAAGAATCAGAGTGATAGCAAATTATTTCACAGAATTCAAACCTTTTCAACGATTCTCAAATTCTGACTTATCAGGTCATAACACCTATTTGCGGCTTACTGCTTCTTTCCTCAAGAAATGAACCAACATTTTAAATTGTAATTTACCCAAATCCGGCAACGATGTTCTCTCTAGAATCTTTATCCGGCTGTCCTTGAGGAAGGTTTGGTGCAAATAAACTTAAAATTTCCAAATATTCCAAAATTTATCAAGAACTAGATCATCAATTTAAGAAGATTTAAGCCCAGAAATTCTGCTCAAAACATTCCAGTGGTATGAATAACACTCTGGAGCCACCACTAGTCGTTAAAGCTCTTACTCATAAGGATATTCGATTCAACAAGTAGTTGAACTAAATTGCGTGCAAATCGATTATGTGTTTATTTAAAAAAAATCAAAGCATCTTTTTTTTATGTTCAGTATGTTAGTCAGTTAAGATTGTGGTCAACTTAGTTTTTTTTTGGTCAATTCAGTTCAAATTAGCAAGCCTTTTGCCAATTTGCTTTTCAAGCCGTAAGTACAGATAACTTGCCAAACGAGATATTTTTTGGCAAACTTTGATAGTTTAATATGCTTTAAAATGTTAATCAAGATTAAAAAGTTCTCAATCGATAGTCTATACACAGGATTTATAATTCAGAGGCCATAAACAAAAAGCACTCCGATATTCAGAATTCGGAGATCAGAGTCCTCAAAGGGTCCTCATCAAACTAAGATGACGATCGTGGTACTTAAAATCGGTGGTTGAGATTTCTTGTGATCCAGTGATATCTTTTGTTTCCACTAAAGCCTTTTCTGATCCTTATTTATATTTAGAATATTTGGTAAAAACTGCATTTTTAGCCTAACTCAAATTTATTAGTTATCAGAAATTATTCAGATGTAAGTACAAACATTCTGAATATTTTGGTTGAAATTGTTTAGTGGTCAAAATGTGCTGCGTGACTCTCGATGTGGATAAAATTTACATGCGTTTGACCACTTTGGCTTCAACGCTTATGACTTTTAAGATCGGTTTCAATCTTCCAATCTGTTGAAAAGGTGAAGGATAAAAACCTTAGGTAAAAACTAGAGTTTTTTCTATGGTTTTGGCATCGTCTTCGAACCAGTTGTTGAAAAACTAACGATCAATCAATTTCCTGGTAGCCAAGGATCCACAGCTCTGTTACGAATTCCTATTCTCTGGAGCCACCATTGATAAAATTTTCATCACATCATCATATCTGGCAGACAAATATGGATGATTCATATTCCTACGTTGATAAATGATAAGATAACTTATTTGTGTGCATTTTCGACAAATAATGAATGCCGGCTTTGAGAATTGTATACATTTTATTCTGTGAAATAAGCAAGTGTCATTAATAAGGTTGCCAGAATTTTTGCAGCACTTATCCGGGCAGGACAAAACTGGACAATTTTTATAAAACCCTGACAAAATTCGGGCATTCGTTTTAAAAATTGACGAACAAAAATCCAGGCAATATCCGGACCGGAAAAATTTTGTCAAAACCCAGAAATTACTTAAAAAAATCTAGAAAAAAATTGTAATTTTTTTTTATCCAAATTCATCAACTGATTTCAAGTTGTATTTTAGGTTTCCAAATATTTTCATGGTGGTTTTTATGAAACTTACTAAGAAAATTCCGTTTTTGCGGCAGAAATAAAAAAAATTATAACACATTATGTTTTTCTTGTTTGATTTGCCAATTATAGTGAATAAATCCGGGAAAATTTAGGCATTTTTCAATGAAATCCGGACAACCGGGCTGGGCTGGACTGTTCTCTAGTTTTGCATCAAATATCCGGGCAAACTCGGATTAAACCGGACAGTCCCTTTGTCATTAAATTAACTCCAATATTTTAATCGTTGTATAAGAATATGAATTTTATAAGGTGTATGTTCAGCGGTCAATTCCTTTTTTTTTTTTCAAATACGTCTTTTAGAATAAGCATTCCAGAATTTTTCCCGTTCGTGTTCGGGGCTTGCAAATCCAGGCTATTTTGTCGAAAAACCTGACAAAATCTGGGTATTGTATTTCAAAATTTTCAACCTCAAATCCGAACTATATCCGGGAAAATAGGTCAATATCGAGGAATTATTCAACAAAAATCAAAAAGAAAAACACCAAAAACCGTTTTTTGGAATCGCATCTGCAGTTTTACATTTTCAGGCTTAAAAAAATCCGTTTATGATTTTTTGATAAATCTTGTCCAAAAAAATTATTTTTTGAACGAAAAAATTTTAACTATGAGTTACTAAATTTTGGTGTTTTGTTTGATTTTGCAAATAAAACGAATAAACCCGGGGAAAATCCGGGTTATTTTTAACTAGCTGGACTGGACTTTAACTACATTGTGTATCTATCTAATGTCCGGGAAAGTCCAGGTAAATCCAAGCCATCTGGCAAGCTTATAATAGAATAATCATCCCAGATTTTTTTCTGATCGTATCCAGACCGGGCAAATCTGACATTGGATTTCGAAATTTTCGACACCAAAATTGGGCAATATCAGGTCCAATGCGGCCAAAATTTATATATTTATCATGAAAATTCAAGAGGACGTCAGCGGCATTCAAATGTTATTTTACAACTCTAAAAAGTGTTTGCAACTTCTTTTTAAATAAAAAAAATTTCAAAAATTTTGTGATTATACTGAATAACTAATCGTGAGTTTTTGGTTTGGATTTTGTAAAAAATATGAATAAATTCGAGCATTTTTCTCCGATATCCGGGCAACCGTACTGATTCCAATTTTTATTTTGAAAATCTTTGCAAGTTGTTAGTATATTCACTAGAGTTTTAATTGTTCCTACATTTTCTCAGAAATAGTTTTTCTCGAAAAACGGAACATGATTTTTGCTTAGATCGATGCTATTAATAAACATAAGAAAACGAAGAACAAAATTTCAACTGATATTTCAACTGATTTCTGTTATGAATTTGGTTTAATATTTAAGTTATGATCAAATTTGCCCGGATGTTGCCCGGATTTTGGGTTGATAATTTGAATATTTAATGCCCGGATTTTGCCAGGTATTCGATAAAATAGCCTGGACACGTTCTGGAAAAATTCTGGCAAACTTAGTACAGTGAGCGAAATAAGAATAGCACCACTATGTGTTTTGCTTGTTAAAATATGAATGATTGAAAATTACGAAAATTTTCTTCCACAGTTTGTTCTGAATTGCTTAATGGATAAATCAAGCATAAGTTTACTTTTTTTTGACGTAGCAATTGGCGTTGAGGACCAAAAATGTGAAAAAAGGGTGCGAAATAAGAATAGAACTACTTGAGTTTTTTCAACAAAAACATGATTATTTTTAAAAATTTACTGTATAAAAGTGAATAATAATGCTTCTACGAATTATTTGAATAGATAACTGCATTTTAAGGAGTTTTCCAGAATTCCAAAGGTTTTCAAAGGTATTAAAAGGAAGTTTTAAGAGATGCTCCTCTAGCGTAAAGGAATTTGATATTTAAGCTGTAATTCTTTACCAAACTACTTACTTTCTTCATCAAAATGACGTGAAATGATGAAACAAACATTCCCGATTAATTTTGAATCAGAAAAAAATAGGTTGGAAATCCAAAACTTTGATTTTGTTCAGTAAACCACACTTTTTCCAGTTTCAAGTTGTAGATGGCAGCACTATCTTGCAGGTAAAACCAAATTTAGTCTCAATATTGACTTTGCAGGTTTATTTAGGCCCATATTCATCATTTTGAAGTATTTTCCCATCACAGTTTCGTGGAAGTTCACGCTGCAGAAAACTTGCCCGGATTTGCAAAAGAATCACCAGCACAAAAATGTAAAACCGCCAAAATTCCTGCTCATCTCAACTTCCGATTCAATTGCAAATCATACCAATAATACTGCTAGCCGTCTGGTCCATCAAGCTCCATCGCAAAGTATAACTTTTAACTGATCATCGGTCCAAAAAATCACTTTTAGTGACCTTGATGCAATTCTATTTTTTTGGATTTAGTGATCTTAGAATTTCCAAAGCGTTCACACGGTACATGTATTTATATCTTGACCAAAATCATCCAGCACTCCCTAATTAATCCCGGATATTCGAAAATGGGCATGAATTTGGTTTAATGGCAAGATAGTGCTGCCATCTATGACTTAAAACTAGAGAAATAGTGTTTGACTATTAAAAAACATTAGTATTTTTGAATTACAACCTGCTTTTTGGATTCAAACTTAGTTTCAAATCTATGTTTCATCATTTTGCATCATACTTATGAATGTAAATGAAGAAATCAAGCAGTTTGAAAAAGTTTTATAGCTCAAATATCAAATTCCTTATCGCTAGAGGAGCATCTCTTAAAACCTCCTTTTAATACCTTTGAAGACCTTTGGAATTCTGGAAGACTCCTAAAAATGCAGTTATCTATTCAAATAATTCGTAGAAGCATTATTATTCACTTTTACTCAGTAAATTTTTAAAAATAAATATGTTTTTGTTGAAAAACTCAAGTGGTTCTATTCTTATTTCGCACCCTTTTTTCACATTTTTGGTCCTCAACGCCAATTGCTACGTCCAAAAAAAGTAAACTTATGCTTGATTTATCCGTTAAGCAATTCAGAACAAACTGTGGAAGAAAATTTTCGTAATTTTCAATCATTCATATTTTAACAAGCAAAACACATAGTGGTGCTATTCTTATTTCGCTCACTGTATAAACTAAGGTTTCAGAATTTTTTGAGCACGTATCCGGACCGGGTAAAATCCAGGCAAGTTTTGTCAAAACCCAGAAATTACTCAACAAAAATCAAGAAAAATTGTTTTTTTTTTATCAAATCTTATCGAAAGATTCTAAATTTCATTTGAAGCTTTCAAAAAACCGTCCATGATTATTTTGTATAAAACTTGCTCGAAAAAAAATCGTTTTGGAGGCGTATATAGAAGAAGTTTATAACACAATCGGTTTATTTTTGTTTCGTTTGCCAAATGAAGTGCCACATCCAATAAAATCCGGACAACCGGGCTGTGCCAGACTATTCCAAAATTAAGTATTATATATCCGGTTAATCTTGCAACCTGTAAGTGTTGTATTTAACCTTCAAGTGTTGTATTTAATTAGTGGATTTAATGGATGAATATATTGCAAAATATCAGTAAAAAAATTAACGTATAGATTCGATGATTACAATATTAACCCTTCATTTCATGATTTTTTATTTTTCATTAAAAATCATTTTAAACAGCTGGAAAGGATGAGTACATCAAGAAAAAAAAAATAAAATAAAATACGATTTTTGACTTTTTTCATACATTAATTGTTGCAAACTTGTTACTTTATGAAACGAAGGGTTAATGTTTTGAGAAAGTTGGTTTTATTGTCATAGCTCATCATTACATTTGAATATAGTTACGTCGCTCACAGGACTTATCTACCGCAAAAACCTCAAAATTGAAATGAAAAAAAAAAAACCTTCAATTTTAAGGTTTTCGGTTGTCAGATAGTTGTAGCATATTGGCATTGTCGTTTTTAAACCAACGGTTTAGTAAGTTCGTGATGGTGGAACTCGAAACATACATGTATTGAAATCATCATTTTTTTTCCTAAAATTTGGCGTAAATACGTTAAAATGCAGGCTGTGTTTCTCGCTCAATAATGTGACTATGAAAACAAATCTTCTTCAAAATTATTAGTTTTTTTTATGACCAATGCATTGAGGCTTGAACTGTGGTTATTTATTGGTGCACACTTGTAGTAGAAAAGCTTTACAAAACAGTAGAAAATTTTCAAAAAAAAAACTAAAACAAATTAGTGTTTCAGTTTATCTTCCGGACTCCACTTGACCAAATTTCTCATACCAACGAATGCTTTTTGTTCCTTAAACATGTCCAAAAGAAAAAATCTTGCAACATCAATTTAAGAAAAAAAATGTGCCCGAAATTTTGCTTAATAATTTTCAGTGGTATGAATAACTCTCTGGAGCCACCATTAACTGTTACAGCTCTTAAGCTAATTCAAAATTCTCACTAAGATTGTAACCATCAATGATGCCTATATTTAGGGATTGAGTGACCAAAAATCAGTGTGAAAGGATATTTTTTTTATTAACATACAAAAAACTTTACCCTTCATCAGCTCATTAAATGTAAAGCTCAAAGTTCAAAAAGCGGAATCCCGTGACACCTTTCTGAGTGAAATCCGTCTATTCTAGGCTAAGTTTCTTTAATACATAATATCCATAATAAACGAGAATAAGATGGATATTTTCGGGTTATATCTTTCAAGCTAAGTTTGATTTTATAAATGTTGGGATATTATTCAGATGAAATAAAGCCAAATTAATCTTCAAAATTTAAGTTAATCGCCTAAGCAATTTTTTGTCTTCCAACATATTTTCACTATACCACTTCATAGAATTGTGATAAAGGCGAATTTAGCAGAGTTGTCGGTGTTACACTCACGATCGTTTTTTTTCTTTTGGTAGGTGTCGAGAACATCAATGCTGATGAGTATTACTCTCTGGAGCCACCAGTGAAGTTTTTATTGCCAAATATTGTTACTCTTTTGGTATATCTGACAAACAAATACGGATGTTTTATGTTCCTAGATTAGATCACTTTGTTTTCCGCCATTTTATAAATTACTGCTGAACCGCTGCTCGTCAACCGACAATGACAATTGTTTCATTTTATTCTCCGGTAAACTTATTCTGAACTCAACTAGATAGCCGCCGAAGTCGTTTTAATCCTTCATTTGAAGTTTGTTCGATCATCAAACTCATGATTTCTCATTCATGTCTCGTAATCGAATTTTTTTAAATAAATTTCGTTACTCACACATAGAAAAATATAGCTGTGAGTGCAAACAAATTAGAAGTATTTTTATTGATCTAACATTCTAACATAGTTCGAAATGTCAAACACACGAACTCAAAAAGTTAACTATGAAAAAAAAATCAAGCTTGTGCCCTAATAGAAGTTGAAAAAAGTTTTCACTACCTGAAAAGTAGTGAATTTGTCTGTGGTTTAAATATAAAAAAAACTAAATATAATTTTAATTTACTGTGATTGATTGTAATTTTTCAGTAGAATACAGTAGTGTTGAAGTAACATCTTGCGCTATATCAAAGTTTGGCGATCGAACACAAGTAGAGAACTGATCAATGGAGACATAAAAAATTGTAAGAATTCATTGAACTGCAATGTCAGTTTGCAAAACAATTTCAACTTAATTTACTGTAAGTTTCATTGAATGTTCTCTGTTTGATGGAAGGTTTTTCAAATTTCAAACCTCGATAACATTCGCACTAACTTGGAATGTACCAAATAGTGAACTTGTATTGAAGATCTATGATCTATCATACTTTGACTTGATACACACGTCAATAACACACTTCACGTTTGGTGATTTTGATTCATTTGAGGTTGTCTATCATAGTTTTTTCTAATCACTTTGTACTTTGCTGTTTTTTTCTCTGTTCTCAACCAAATTAGAATCCTGTTAGAATTTTTTAAATTGTTTGTGCGAAATATACCAGGAAACGTAACGAACATAATTAATAATAAACTTCAAAAGATTTGAGCCCCGACGTCTTCTCTATCAATTTCATGGGGATTGACAACTCTCTGGAGCCACCACTGATAGGCATTGACATTTCAATCTTTGATAGAAGCTTCTTTTCACAAATGGCCATGGGGGACCTCTGTTGATCATTCATTCACTTTGTGCACTCTGATATGTCTTTCATTGAAGAGCAACGCCGTTGTTTGTTCCTAGTTCAATCAGAAGGATATTCTAAGTGATGTGTCCACGTTCTTTCAACAGTTGTAACACTGGTAGATTTATCAGATCAATACATTACGGACAAAATACGACATATCTCGTTTTTTCGCTTGACGCGAGTGCGCTCAACTGAGAAGCATAACACAAATGTGATACATTATATATTTAAAGAAACATTACTCTACAAAACTGTGTACGACACTTGCACTGTCGATAACTCGAAGATACTAAATTTTTAGAATTCAGTCCAGTCGTTTCTGAGATAGAGAATGCCAAATGTTGGTGTTCTCGGGCTAAGATTTCTTCGCAGTTCTTAATGTGTTAAGCTTACTTTGCAAGAAAAAATCACAATGTCAAATGCAGCAATTTTTTATGCTAAATAGTTAGCAGCAAACGCCTTTGAGCGCATATTTGGATGAATTTCTTTACCTCCTTTCGAATCTCGCCAACGATTCCACGAAGTTTTCGATTGATAAAAGGTCAAAATTGGTACAACTACGATTCTCATATTCCAACGCTTTCTCCAACAATCAGTAGGAGGTTGGTCGTTGGTTTTTACATTTAGCACGCGTGTATAAAAACTGTAAAACCCTCTGAAACCCAAAAGCCAATGGCCAATGGTAGGTAGCCATTGAAGCTGGGAAGGGTAAGTTGAGTAGGTATCCGAAAAACGCCCGTCGAGATACAGATCGCGAATAAATTAGTAGCGCAATAAATGTGCTGAATATAATTACACGCCCCTCCCTACTAGCTTGGACCAAGTGAATTAGGTACCAATCCAACAACCAGAGCCAGTAGTGGATGAAAGCAGTTACGTGAGACGAGAGAAAGCAAAAAAAAACTGGAAAGCGCCTTCGGGTGAAAATTTCTTCACACTTCCTTGACCACTTTCTTGGCAGTGGCACAGCTTTTGCCCCGCAGAACCTTCCGTAGCTTCGATAATTGCTCTTCTTCTGGCAAAATTCTGAAAGAAAGAACGAGCGCGCTTGCCGGTAATGAAGAGTTCGGTCCAAACAAAAAGGAAATGAAAGAAACATTGAGAGTGGTACCTACTAGTACTTCAACTGTTCTGGCTAATGCTCTGAAAGAAATAAGTGCCACCTCCTCACCACCATCGCCGAAAGGGAAAAACTCGGCGGGAGAACTCCGAACCGAAACTGTCGACAGATAGCAAATTAGGTAAGTACCCATACCTGTCTGTCTTTCTCTGCTACATTGCAGCAGCCAAGCAATCCAAAAGTCCATTTTCCCGTGAAAGCATTTGCTGTGAACACCTTTCTACCCATTATCTCGGAATCCCCACAGCCCACAGTCCACCCACAATCCTCGAAATTTCACTCTAAGGTTCCAATTCCAGAACTCGATCCACCATCATCATCCATGGCTGGGCAAGTCGAGCCGGGAATTTATGGATGCAATTCGGTTGCCACACACATATAAATGGTGGCCGTTTTGACTAACTTTTTTGCTGAGAAAGACCCTCAGATTTTCGAAAGAATCAGTTTTTTGGGAGGGAAACTCATACTTACTACATAGATACACATACGGTACACAAACGGTACCTAACTAGTAACAAAACAACTATTGCTTATTTTTCCCGGAACGAACCAAAGTTTGCTAATATTTGATTAGGGAACCACCTTAGCTGTGGGGTGATTACAGCAAAGAATGTTGCTCTGTTACTTCTCCCATTTTTCGATGATGAGGGGTTTTTCGTTAACTGGATGATGATGCCCACCCAGAAGAACAACAACAACAATCTCGACCATTTGGTCCTGTCAAAGAGAAACGGTAGGTAAATTAGAAGAAGGATGCTTTATTTAGTCTATAGGTGCGAGCTTAGCACAGGTAAACTTCAGTATTAAGAGTTTTCTGAAAAGTACTTGAAACTGGGAAATTTTTCGATGGTCGCATTATCGATTTCTATGAATGAACAATCACTAACAAAGGAGTACTCTTCCTATAAAAAAAGACTGAATTTGAAAAAAAAGATTTTTAAATAGAAATTTTCTTAGAATTTTTATATTTAAGATTTTTTTTTTAATAATTTAAAATTATGTTCTACAAAAATTAACTTATATTCTTGTAATAATGAATATTGATAAAAAAATTAAGTTAACGATGCTGCACTATAGAGAAAGAAGTAAAATTTACAAAATTTTATAATAGTACCTACATAACAAGGGTATGGACAACAAACAACAAACAAATACCTTGTAAAAATGATACAAGTCAATAGGAAACATTTTTTAACTAACCTTTCAATTATTTTGTTTCAATTTTTGCTTAGTAATAATGATTTTTGATGAGATTTTAACAAATTTAGATGTAATTTTTGATTGATTTGAGAGCATTTTGACAATTTCAACAATTTTGACAATTTTGACAATTTTGACAATTTTGACAATTTTGACAATTTTGACAATTTTGACAATTTTGACAATTTTGACAATTTTGACAATTTTGACAATTTTGACAATTTTGACAATTTTGACAATTTTGACAATTTTGACAATTTTGACAATTTTGACAATTTTGACAATTTTGACAATTTTGACAATTTTGACAATTTTGACAATTTTGACAATTTTGACAATTTTGACAATTTTGACAATTTTGACAATTTTGACAATTTTGACAATTTTGACAATTTTGACAATTTTGACAATTTTGACAATTTTGACAATTTTGACAATTTTGACAATTTTGACAATTTTGACAATTTTGACAATTTTGACAATTTTAAAAATATTGACAATTTTGACAATTTTGACAATTTTGACAATTTTGACAATTTTGACAATTTTGACAATTTTGACAATTTTGACAATTTTGACAATTTTGACAATTTTGACAATTTTGACAATTTTGACAATTTTAACAATTTTGACAATTTTGACAATTTTGACAATTTTGACAATTTTGACAATTTTGACAATTTTGACAATTTTGACAATTTTGACAATTTTGACAATTTTGACAATTTTGACAATTTTGACAATTTTGACAATTTTGACAATTTTGACAATTTTGACAATTTTGACAATTTTGACAATTTTGACAATTTTGACAATTTTGACAAGTTTGACAATTTTGACAATTTTGACAATTTTGACAATTTTGACAATTTTGACAATTTTGACAATTTTGACAATTTTGACAATTTTGACAATTTTGACAATTTTGACAATTTTGACAATTTTGACAATTTTGACAATTTTGACAATTTTGACAATTTTGACAATTTTGACAATTTTGACAATTTTGACAATTTTGACAATTTTGACAATTTTGACAATTTTGACAATTTTGACAATTTTGACAATTTTGACAATTTTGACAATTTTGACAATTTTGACAATTTTGACAATTTTGACAATTTTGACAATTTTGACAATTTTGACAATTTTGACAATTTTGACAATTTTGACAATTTTGACAATTTTGACAATAAGGACAATTTTGACAATTTTGACAATTTTGACAATTTTCACAATTAGGACAATTTTTAAAATTTTGACAATTTAGGCAATTTTGACAATTTTGACAATTTTGACAATTTTGACAATTTTGACATTTTGACATTTTGACAATTTTGACAATTTTGACAATTTTGGCAATTTTGGCAATTTAGACAATTTTGACAATTTGGACAATTTTGACAATTTTGACAATTTTGACAATTTTGACAATTTTGACAATTTTGACAATTTTGACAGTTTTGACAATTTTGACAATTTTGACAATTTTGACAATTTTGACAATTTTGACAATTTTGACAATTTTGACAATTTTGACAATTTTGACAATTTTGACAATTTTGACAATTTTGACAATTTTGACAATTTTGACAATTTTGACAATTTTGACAATTTTGACAATTTTGACAATTTTGACAATTTTGACAATTTTGACAATTTTGACAATTTTGACAATTTTGACAATTTTGACAATTTTGACAATTTTGTCTATGGCACAGCATTGGCTCAAAAAAGACACAAAATTATCAAAAAATAACACAAAAATAACAGAAAAACTTCACCAAATTGGCATAAAAATGACAAAAAAACAGCACAAAAATGATACAAAAGTGACACAAAAATGGCACAAAAATTACACAATAATTCACAAAAAGGACATAAAAACGACAAAGAAATGACAGAATAGTTATAAAAAGAGACACAAAATAGACACAATTCTTTTGATCATTATCAAAAAATCGTGAGCAAAATCTTCTTAATATGTTTTAAAAAAAAAGTAACCGTAACTTAGCTTAGGCTTATTTTTCTAAAACTGCACTGAAAATTCAAACCTTAACATCTGGATACAGAAGACCGAATTTTAAAATTCGAGTTGCATTTGAATTCTGTTTTCATAGTCATCAAAACACGTTTGTTTAATTTTGTACAAAAAAATTGCAATGTACTTAAATATATATAAAATAGGTTCTTAAGTTATCGTCCAAAATTTGGGATCACCCCGCACTATGGTGTAACGGCCAAAAGTTTGGGATCAGCCTTCTAAATCATGCATTTTTGTTTCAAGCGTATCTCTGTTATCAAACAATGTATTGTCTATGTGGTAAGCTGATTTGGAAGCTCATGAGTTGAATTTGTTTTATGGATGTTTAGTTGAAATAATTTCGAAGTCTAGCTTTATTAAACCTTAAGCAAGATTTTGATCACTTTCTGATAGATTTCATCAAATAGGCCGACCGTTAATAAAACATGCAAATTTGTTTTGACCATACATTAGTTGTCTTACAAGTTATTGCAGATCGGGTTGGCTTATTTGTAAGCTTATAAATTGCACTTACATGTGAGATAGTAATTGAAAGTATAAGTCTGAAAATCATATGATTTATGATGTTACAACTAGATTACAACTCCTTCATTTAAAAACTCATATTACAATCTTAGTTAACATTCAAGTGATGATCATCTCTGATAGATATTTTTTTAGCTAAGCCTTCCAAATCAAGTGCGATTCATAAGCTTACAAATAAGTCAATTCGATCTGTAATAACTTGTAAGTCATCAAGAAACAAAATTGGCCCAAAGCTCACATTCGACTTTAATGGATAATATCGCAAAATCATGTGAAAACAGTAGAGGCGTGTCAGAGTTATCCACATCTGTAGCTCCAGAAATACTGGAGAAAATTTGTTCACAGTTCAAATAGTTTTGTCATCCTTTCAAGAAAACTGCATCCGGTACTAAATGAATTAGTTGGAAGGTGTTTTCCGTTATTTTTTTCCCTTTGCTTGAATAACCGTTTCAAACAAAAGAGACAAAAACGGTCGAAACAGCAGTCTTACCTTGATGGCCATTTGTCGCATTCCTCCCATTCGTTTGATGGAATAGTAAAGTTTTTATGCGGCTTTTTGCTCTCCTACAGGTTTGCGTTTTTTTCGCCCCCGCGCACTTTAACCTCGGCGGCCGGCTGCTTTTACCTTACCCCTGGGAGCTGTGAAGAACTTTGCCTCCGACCCCTGCCTGGATGATGCTGCCAGGATGCCACAGGAACCGGATGCCGGCAGAGTGATCTCACGGATGCATTGCTCACATAGCATCGCACCGCATAGCTCACTCATTCAGGACGTCGTCGTTTTCCCCAAAGTCACATTCTTCCATCTTCTTTTTTGTTCCAACAATTTTGCTTTACTCCTTTACTCTGCAGGGCCCCTAACAATCAACGATGGCGTATATTCCATTTGTCGGGTTGATGAACAGTAAAAAAAAACTTAGAATTCTTAACAATATTAATCTCAACAAATAGAAAAGAATCCATTAAGTTGACATTTTTAATTTTGAAAGTTTCAAACGCAGACGTCTATATTTTTCTATTTGTAGAATGAATAAACAAATTTTCCTGAGGCTCTGATAAATTAACTTATGCAAATTCGAAAGGAAAACTTTTCGACAGTGTCCTACTACTGCTGGTAGGCTCGTTTCGTTTATTCATGCAATCTACCAACAACACGTCACGTCGCCCGTTTGTCGTTTCGTTGATGAAGCACAGCTCACAGGTTTGCCCATTCAGTTTCCCGTTCGAAAGTTCATTGTTTGTCTATTGTTTCGGCGCGGTCGTCGTCGTCGTCTTCTAGGGATATATCTACTCCAAGAAAGAAAGCAAAAATCTCCCCGACCCCCCATTGATGTCTGCCTCGGGCTGGTTGCATACATTCGGGCTGGAAAATGCAATCCACACCTTGCATACATTTCGGATGAAATTTGAGGTTTTGATTTTGATTGAGTAGAGAGGCAGAAGATGGAAACGAGACGAGACGAGTCGAGAGCTCATCATCACGAACGTAGGCTTCCAAAATTTCGACGCACGGCGCCGGGTGGCACATAAATTTTGATGAAGCACTTTCTTCTCCTATCGTAGCTTTTGGAACATACATAGGAATAAAGAATGCAAGTAGTAAGAGAATGAAGGCAAGTTTCAGTTGCTGGTACGATGAAATTCAATTGAGTCTCGCGCGATGCTCAACGATTGATGATAAAGAATGGCGCTGAACGTGACCTTCGACGAACATTTATGCAAGTCAGCCTCTGGAGAGCCCTTATTTTTATTGTTCGACATAGATGGCTCATGATGTGATTGAACATTTTGGGAAATCGAAAAAAAACTCACATCACTATTCAGCAATATTCTTAAACTGTCTTCAAGTTCTCGCTTTACAAGGTGCCGTTATTTCCGTATATGGCTTAAACATAAAAGTGAGATTAAAACAAAACAACTTTACAGCTGATAGCTCCACATAGCATATTCCGGGCAGCGCCTTTTTAAGACCCTCCCGAGAAAGGAAGTTACAGTTTGTTTCAGATTTAGCAAGAAAGTGAGTACCAAAAACTCGGCAACCAACTGTAAATTGTCACCGTTTTACACCACCCATGCAGTTCAGTTTTACAACCGACCACCAAAGCGTTTGGCTGCTGCTGGATTAAGTCGTTGAAAGATTATTCCAAACACTAGAGAGGGTGCTTTGGATTAAGTTTAAAATACCGTGCGAGTGTAAAGCGATTTGAGAAGCGAAAGCCACTTTGGAGGATGCAATAAATCGCAAGGCTTTTGAGAATTGTTTGCTGGATCCTTTTCACATTCAACTTAAAATTCAAAACGAGGAAAAAAAATCAAATGACTACACATTACACCAAATTTGAAGACAAATTAAAAAAAAAATTAACTATTCCTCAAATTTTATAAACAATCTTAATTGTAAATGAAATATTTGTATTTTTTTGTTATTTTTGAAACTTTTGACATTTTTGTTATTTTTTGATATTTTTGTAATTTTTGTAACTTTTGTAATTTTTGTAATTTTTGTTTTTTCTGTAATATTTGTAACTTTTGTAATTTTCGTTATTTTTGAAATTTTTGTAATTTTTGTAATTTTTGTAATATTTGTAATTTTTGTAATTTTTGTAATTTTTTAAGTTTTTGTCATTTTTGTAATTTTTGTAATTTTTGTAATTTTTGTAATTTTTGTAATTTTTGTAATTTTTGTAATTTTTGTAATTTTTGTAATTTTTGTAATTTTTGTAATTTTTGTAATTTTTGTAATTTTTGTAATTTTTGTAATTTTTGTAATTTTTGTAATTTTTGTAATTTTTGTAATTTTTGTAATTTTTGTCATTTTTGTAATTTTTGTAATTTTTGTAATTTTTGTAATTTTTGTAATTTTTGTAATTTTTGTAATTTTTGTAATTTTTGTAATTTTTGTAATTTTTGTAATTTTTGTAATTTTTGTAATTTTTGTAATTTTTGTAATTTTTGTAATTTTTGTAATTTTTGTAATTTTTGTAATTTTTGTAATTTTTGTAATTTTTGTTATTTTTGTAATTTTTGTCATTTTTGTCATTTTTGTTATTTTTTTGTAATTTTGTATTTTTGTAATTTCTACAATTTTTGTCATTTTTGTTTTTTGTAATTTATGTAATTAAGAAAAATTTGAAATTTTTGTAATTTTTCTAATTTTTGTCATTTTTTTAAATTTTTGTAAATTTTGTAATTTCTGTCATTTTGATCATTTTGATCATTTTGGTCACTTTGGTCATTTTGGTCGTTTTGGTCATTTTGATAATTTTTGTTATTTTGGTCATTTTGTTAATTTTGTTGATTTTGGTAATTTTGGTCATTTTGGTCATTTTGGTCATTTTGCTCATTTTAGTCATTTTTGTCATTTTTGTCATTTTTGTCATTTTTGTCATTTTTGTCATTTTTGTCATTTTTGTAATTTTTGTCATTTTTGTCATTTTTGTCATTTTTGTCATTTTTGTCATTTTTGTCATTTTTGTCATTTTTGTCATTTTTGTCATTTTTGTCATTTTTGTCATTTTTGTCATTTTTGTCATTTTTGTCATTTTTGTCATTTTTGTCATTTTTGTCATTTTTGTCATTTTTGTCATTTTTGTCATTTTTGTCATTTTTGTCATTTTTGTCATTTTTGTCATTTTTGTCATTTTTGTCATTTTTGTCATTTTTGTCATTTTTGTCATTTTTGTCATTTTTGTCATTTTTGTCATTTTTGTCATTTTTGTCATTTTTGTCATTTTTGTCATTTTTTTCATTTTTGTCATTTTTGTCATTTTTGTCATTTTTGTCATTTTTTTCATTTTTGTCATTTTTGTCATTTTTGTCATTTTTGTCATTTTTGTCATTTTTGTCATTTTTGTCATTTTTGTCATTTTTGTCATTTTTGTCATTTTTGTCATTTTTGTCATTTTTGTCATTTTTGTCATTTTTGTCATTTTTGTCATTTTTGTCATTTTTGTCATTTTTGTCACTTTTGTCATTTTTGTCATTTTTGTCATTTTTGTCATTTTTGTCATTTTTGTCATTTTTGTCATTTTTGTCATTTTTGTCATTTTTGTCATTTTTGTCATTTTTGTCATTTTTGTCATTTTTGTCATTTTTGTCATTTTTGTCATTTTTGTCATTTTTGTCATTTTTGTCATTTTTGTCATTTTTGTCATTTTTGTCATTTTTGTCATTTTTGTCATTTTTGTCATTTTTGTCATTTTTGTCATTTTTGTCATTTTTGTCATTTTTGTCATTTTTGTCATTTTTGTCATTTTTGTAATTTTTGTTATTTTTGTCGTTTTTTTCATTTTTGTCATTTTTGTCATTTTTGTCATTTTTGTCATTTTTGTCATTTTTGTCATTTTTGTCATTTTTGTCATTTTTGTCATTTTTGTCATTTTTGTCATTTTTGTCATTTTTGTCATTTTTGTCATTTTTGTCATTTTTGTCATTTTTGTCATTTTTGTCATTTTTGTCATTTTTGTCATTTTTGTCATTTTTGTCATTTTTGTCATTTTTGTCATTTTTGTCATTTTTGTCATTTTTGTCATTTTTGTCATTTTTGTCATTTTTGTCATTTTTGTCATTTTTGTCATTTTTGTCATTTTTGTCATTTTTGTCATTTTTGTCATTTTTGTCATTTTTGTCATTTTTGTCATTTTTGTCATTTTTGTCATTTTTGTCATTTTTGTCATTTTTGTCATTTTTGTCATTTTTGTCATTTTTGTCATTTTTGTCATTTTTGTCATTTTTGTCATTTTTGTCATTTTTGTCATTTTTGTCATTTTTGTCATTTTTGTCATTTTTGTCATTTTTGTCATTTTTGTCATTTTTGTCATTTTTGTCATTTTTGTCATTTTTGTCATTTTTGTCATTTTTGTCATTTTTGTCATTTTTGTCATTTTTGTCATTTTTGTCATTTTTGTCATTTTTGTCATTTTTGTCATTTTTGTCATTTTTGTCATTTTTGTCATTTTTGTCATTTTTGTCATTTTTGTCATTTTTGTCATTTTTGTCATTTTTGTCATTTTTGTCATTTTTGTCATTTTTGTCATTTTTGTCATTTTTGTCATTTTTGTCATTTTTGTCATTTTTGTCATTTTTGTCATATTTGTCATTTTTGTCATTTTTGTCATTTTTGTCATTTTTGTCATTTTTGTCATTTTTATCATTTTTGTCATTTTTGTCATTTTTGTCATTTTTGTCATTTTTGTCATTTTTGTCATTTTTGTCATTTTTGTCATTTTTGTCATTTTTGTCATTTTTGTCATTTTTGTCATTTTTGTCATTTTTGTCATTTTTGTCATTTTTGTCATTTTTGTCATTTTTGTCATTTTTGTCATTTTTGTCATTTTTGTCATTTTTGTCATTTTTGTCATTTTTGTCATTTTTGTCATTTTTGTCATTTTTGTCATTTTTGTCATTTTTGTCATTTTTGTCATTTTTGTCATTTTTGTCATTTTTGTCATTTTTGTCATTTTTGTCATTTTTGTCATTTTTGTCATTTTTGTCATTTTTGTCATTTTTGTCATTTTTGTCATTTTTGTCATTTTTGTCATTTTTGTCATTTTTGTCATTTTTGTCATTTTTGTCATTTTTGTCATTTTTGTCATTTTTGTCATTTTTGTCATTTTTGTCATTTTTGTCATTTTTGTCATTTTTGTCATTTTTGTCATTTTTGTCATTTTTGTCATTTTTGTCATTCTTGTCATTTTTGTCATTTTTGTCATTTTTGTCATTTTTGTCATTTTTGTCATTTTTGTCATTTTTGTCATTTTTGTCATTTTTGTCATTTTTGTCATTTTTGTCATTTTTGTCATTTTTGTCATTTTTGTCATTTTTGTCATTTTTGTCATTTTTGTCATTTTTGTCATTTTTGTCATTTTTGTCATTTTTGTCATTTTTGTCATTTTTGTCATTTTTGTCATTTTTGTCATTTTTGTCATTTTTGTCATTTTTGTCATTTTTGTCATTTTTGTCATTTTTGTCATTTTTGTCATTTTTGTCATTTTTGTCATTTTTGTCATTTTTGTCATTTTTGTCATTTTTGTCATTTTTGTCATTTTTGTCATTTTTGTCATTTTTGTCATTTTTGTCATTTTTGTCATTTTTGTCATTTTTGTCATTTTTGTCATTTTTGTCATTTTTGTCATTTTTGTCATTTTTGTCATTTTTGTCATTTTTGTCATTTTTGTCATTTTTGTCATTTTTGTCATTTTTGTCATTTTTGTTATTTTTGTCATTTTTGTCATTTTTGTCATTTTTGTCATTTTTGTCATTTTTGTCATTTTTGTCATTTTTGTTATTTTTGTTATTTTTGTCATTTTTGTCATTTTTGTCATTTTTGTCATTTTTGTCATTTTTGTCATTTTTGTCAATTTTGTCATTTTTGTCATTTCATTTGCTATTAATTTTTTGTCATCAACTTTTTTGTTTTATTTTACTGTTAAGAATTTCCGTTTCATTTTTGTTTTTTTTTTTAACTTTATAAATTCTGTTTGAATTTGTATGATTTTTGTGTAATTTTTCGTAATTTTTTTTCATTTTTATTCTTTTATTTTTGAAACGGCTTTGTGTCATTTTCTGTATTTTCATTTTTCATTTTGATTTTTTTTGTCTCATATAGTGTTGTCTTTCTGTTATTTGGTGTCTTTGTTTTGATTAATTTTTGTGTCATTTTTGATTGATTTTTGTTAAAATTTTTATTAACAACGTCAAATTCAATTTTGCCGAAAATTTTTCATTTGTTTTATTTTGTTTAAAAAATATGTCAATTTGTTTTCTCGAATCGTAGCCGAGTGAACCTGTCCGAATCAAGATTTCAAATCTACCGTTTCGAGTGTTGCTCAAATCGAACTCAACAGTTTGCCAATTAGGGATCCACCCAAGCAGACATTCAACCCTTATCTAATGTCGTTCCAGCCGGAATGACGGAAAACGGAAGCGAATTTTTCCTGTTCCAGTTTCTACCTCACTATGGCTGTGTGTTAGAAGCCGCTAAACACCAACAAACGATATGTACGTCCCACCGGACTTTGGTGTTTAGAACATCAGTCTCTAACAGAGACGGAAAACTGCTTGTTTTTTTTCTAGCGTTTCGTCTATCTGTTTCCACCATTTGATGCAAAGGCGTTGCACATACTATATGGAGTCTAAGCCATCTAAACCTAACCTATATGGGTCTACGGAAGGACTTGAAGTTTGCGTGTCCATGTCAACTTTACCGATGCTTGGCTGCCTTTCGGTGCTTAACGGGATTTTTTTTCTTTTTCGCTTGGTGCTCACGGCTCAGTTCACAATTCTCCATCGTCCATCGTCGTCGGTAATCCATCTTCCGGAAAGCGCTTCTTGACCATTGCATTGAATTGTGCTGTGTCCTACCCCACTACACATTGAGCTTCAAGTGGAAATTTGAGGACATATTTCTCTCGACGGAGACTGAGCTTAAGGGATTTTATGGGGGTGCGAAAAAAAAGTCGCCTTCCATTGAACGTCATCGTTGAGTGAAGGTGTGGGTGAAGATTATTTCCACAGTTGGGATTAAAACCAGGGGCAAGTGATTCGCCTCACGACTTTTGTGTCGCAGCACTGCACTTCCACTGAATGCCAAATACCTAGTTATAGGTTGTAGTTCTAGCAGTAGTGTGTTGACCGGAAATGCATTTATTTTTCAACTGCTGCACATGTTCAGTTTTCAGAACACCAGCTGCATAGCTAAGCCCTACGGGGGAATTCTATGACTTCGTGGATGTATCGCAAAAGTTTATCAACCGCACAACACATTTATCTAATTTCAACTTTTGGTTGTTCTGGTTATTTTTATAATTAAAGCCTGAGCCAGAGTTTAAAACCGGAGGGCTGAAAATAACCATATGTGAAATGCGTTCAAGCCAAAGTTCCAAGTTTTCGTTAATGAATCCCAAAAACGCTTAGTAGTTTTCCAAGAGAGTTTTCATGCTGTCTGTTTTTGGAACAACACGACACAGGACGGAATTCTCGTGAGCTTACCCGCCGTGAAAACCCACTTTGTGTCTTGGGGGAAATCGCATTCATCTGCGGGGGTAGATTAAAGTGGAAACTTTGAAGAAAACCGTCGAAAAACGCTAAACCACACTGCTCGTTATGATACATACATGTAGAGGCGAAAGCGAACGATTCTAGGATGTTTGGGAGGGTTCTTTGGGGAAACATCTTCTATCACGTGGCCCCAGCTCTAGTTAGCTCAATAACAACAGTGGGCGATTAGTGTGGCTCCAAGTTTACTATCCAAAATCAGAAACAGCGGTCAGCTTAGCAAAACGATTATCATTAAGTTGTTAAGTTGGCTAAGACGGTGAATGTCTTTTAAAAATGAAATCCTTTTTCCTACAATTTTTTATTTATTTTGCCAAACAATGTAGGCTACATTATGGTATCTTAATGCAAGTGAATGGGATCTTAAAATGAGCTAATATAACATTTTACATTTTACAAAATCCAGTTTCTTCTGTGTCTGTTGTAACAGTAAAAATCGGTCCAGATTTGCTTCAAAACGTTTTGAAAATATCTAAAGTAACCAAGCCGAATTTAGGAGGGAAAAACGGGCCGAATTTGGTCGATAAAAACGAATGGATTTTGGTCTGAAAACGGACCGATTTTGGGCTGGAAATGGACAGATTGTTTTGACAGCTCACTCGTCCAAACTTGCCGTTCTTCAGGAAAGTTGTGGGAATGAGCAAGTATGACAAAATCGAGTATGACAAAATGACCTTGCAATAGACTAGTTGTGAGTAAATAAAAAGTGATGCATCTTGCATATTAAAACATGTTTGTTTACCATAAACAAAAAAGACTATTGCATTTATTTGAGTCTTAATAGGACTTTGTTATCATGTAGGGCCAAATTGTGCTCTTACATACTTCTTTCAGTCAAAATAATTTCTATTACTTCCTGAGAAAGCATTTCTAATGGATTTAAGAAAACCCCTATAAGAAAAACAGATTACTCCAGAACCTCTCTAAACAAAAACCAGGATAAGTGAGAAATCTTTTTAACCGAGAAAAAAAGTTCGCTCCTCAGGACTCTCAGTGGTGTTAACTAAAACGAAGCAGAAGAAGAAGAAGACTGTACCATCAATTGATGCATGCAACACTTTTCAACTTCAATGGTTTTTTAAAATATGGTTGCCAGGTTGAACGGTTTTATCCGGGTTTGCATGGATATTTAATACAAAATTTTGGAACAATCCGGCCAGGTCCGATTACCCGGATTTCATTGATAAAATGCCCGAATTTTGACCGGATTTTATTTTATTTTTTTACATAGTATTCCGTCTCACGACATAACTTGACGAACATAATTCCTAAAATTCACTCGGTCCATGGCAACTGTTCTCCAATTTTTCGGACACCCCACGTTCGCCAGATCACGCTCCACTTGGTCTAACCACCTCGCTCGATGCGCCCCGCTCGTCTTTTTCCTACTGGATTCGTAGGGAACATCTGTTTTGCAGCACAGTCGTACGGAATTCTCGCAACATGTCCCGCCGGACCGAATTTATTATAAATTCAAGATATTTGATGAAATTTTTTTTATTTTTATTTTTTTTTCTTGATCTTTTTTGACTAATTTCTAAATTTTGGCGAAATTTGCCCGAATATTGCCCGGAGTTTTGATCGTCAATTTTGAAATCAAATGCCCGGTTTTTGCCAGGATTTTGTATAATATTGCACGGATTTATCCGGCCCGGACACGCGCAAAAAGAATTCTGACAACCTTATGTCCACAGATAATCATACCACTTGTACATCAAAACTTTTAAGGTTGATGATGATGGGACATCAAATCGACGTAGTCAGAAAAATTATTGGTTTCACCAGTTATTTTTTAATTTACAAAAGCAGTAACTTCAGGTTTAAAAATGATTTTGGCGAAAAAGCATAAGGGTGTTCCTTACATTTAGGGGTAAAAATACTATAAAAAAATTTACTATCTGAAATAATAAAAATGAATGTTTTCATTTATGAAAATTTAAAATTAACAAACGTGTGATGCCAAACAATCAAATTCCAGCCTACAGAAACGAGATTTAAAAGACGAATCTTTGATTTGCATTTTAGCGAAGACTGGTGACTGAATTATTGAAATATTTATTTAAAATAAAATTGGCGAGTGTCCGAAAAGCATTGTTACACCAACAATGTTGGTATAGGATTAAAAAGCAATACAAAGTTTTTAGGTGGTATCATTAAGCCATCGAAAAATGTAAAAAGTTGTACAAATATTGCTGGATTATTTCAAAAATTTTCTATGAGAGTGATATACTTCAAAAACTATCTCACGATATGTCTGACGATATCTAAATAAGGCGTATTAATCTATACTTTGGTCAAACTGCGGTGAATCCGTGCACTCATGATGGATTATCAACATACATAAATCTGCTTATGATTATGCTTATGATACATACACAGCCAGATCTTGTCAGCATCCCGGTGAGTAGTATAAGTATATTTACTACTCATTTCAACTCGGCCGGGCCCACTTTGCAGTATTGGACGCAGAGACATCTGGAACGAAGGGAGGATGAAACGAGGACAACCACACCCTACCTTTATTTTAAAATGTTTGAAATATTCACGTTTGAAGCACTTTTGCTAAAATTTACTGTGCTCCTTCTGTGGGTGGAAATGAGGTTTTTCTGCACAGAAATCCAAAACAATGCTATATATCAAATAAATTGATAAATTGTAATTTTTTAATTACTTTACTGGACGTTTAATCAAACTACATGTTTTGAATTATTGTGCATCATCATCTCTGGTCATTGACCTTGGATATAGCTCCTTTACTCGCTCTTGAAAATATATATTGGAAGCAAAGTGAAAAAAAATAGTATCAGCACGAAATCTTTTGAAATTAACTCCTCCAAAAAATTTTGCGGAACATTTAATTGTGAAAGTGCACATCCATGACTGACACAGTATCTGAACAATTCCCATGTGTCCAAATATCGTAAATTTCAAACCTGGAACATGATTTATAATACGAGCACATAAACAAACTGTGGGGTTCCACGGCACAACATTATTGGAAGAATCCTCTTGTTTGTACGACGATTTCTGACATAATTTTTATGCGCATCTCACTTTTCTTCCAGCAACTTGTTTTCTAGTCATATAGTAATTACAACAAAACCCGAACATGTTTTCGACATTGTACTTCTTAAGTTGAAAAAGTAGGTTGAAATAGAAAAAAAAACTCTTCAGCACTCTCCGCAAATTGTGGGGGATCACCTCACGACTCTTCATAAATTAATAAATGGTATTTCATAATTTTCTAGTTTTGTAAGCTCCTGAAAATTCTTAATGAGGAACTCCCGCAGTTCAGAATGAATGAATGAGAATGATAATGGAACGAACACACCAATTGTTGAAGTAAAAGGTGTGTTTCCTCTAGTAGCGAATTACTCAACCTGCTGGAGGTGCATGGAATCAACGGAGAATCGGGTCGGGCAGAAACAATGAAACATGTAATTATTGATTACTATGCATTATTTACTACTTAAAAAAAAAACAAAAATTTATAAAAATTTAATTTTCACCGTGACGGAGCGAAAAAAAACACGTGCGATACCAACAAACCATCGCCTACTTCTCCGTGGATTAACAATATACATACATCTGTTCAAAAACTGATTTCCAAATCTAGTAAACCAATAAACTTTATCATTCAAACCAGGGTGATTCAGAATTCAACCTGCAAATTGCAAATCTATAGAATGGATTCTTTCTGACTACTGAACAAACAGTTTATACTTTCCCAGTAAATTCTTTATTGACGCCATAAAAACAGTGATTTTTTGTATTGAATTTTCTTAAGTACAGACCCCGTTCGATTTTGGCAACACACCCGTATCTCTTGTGTTATCAAAACAGAAAGGTTTTTTTCTGAACTTTTTTTTTTAGATATTTTTACAAAATTACTATTAATATTACCAAAAATGATATTTTTAGCCAATTTTCGACCATTTGTAGTCATTTTTTTCATCATGTTTTTGATGCATTTCACTTTTCTTATCTTTTGTTTGATTTTTTTTTTACTTTTTAAATTTTTTTATTCCTTTTGTCATTTTTAAGTACTTTATAAATTTTTTAGAAACTTTTGTTTTTATTGTTGCATTTTAACATTATTTCAATACATAAAAACGTATTTATGGCGTTTGTCTAAATTAAATTGGTCCTGTTATAACGGAAACTAAAAGGTAATGTTGTTTCTAAAAGCCGTTCGCTTTTGGCACATGTGTCAAAAATCGGATGTTGCCAAAATCAAATGTTGCCAAAAACGAACGGGTCTGTATGTGAAATTAAAAAAAAAAAAGAATGGATTTTAGAAAAAAAAATGATTCAAGACTAGGGAAGCGAATAGGACAGAACTGATAATGATAACTGGTTTATTCCTTGTGTAAAACTTAGCAATAAATATTAAATTGCGATTACTCCTCATCTGTTTCCATTGACGGTCAAGAATCTTGACCTTGACTCAAGATAACTCGCTACACATTATTTTTTCTCCGCCACTCCACCAAGGGATGATATAGGTTAACTGAAATAGTTTAATAGATAGATTTTCGAAAGGGCTCATCGCGATAATTATTGAAATCAATGTTTGAGAATTATGGGTTCTGAAGGGTGATACGGTCAAAATTTGGTCAAGGGAAAACGCGTGTAAAGCGGTGAAATCGTTTATTTAAAAAATCAAATTTAATTTCTTTTTCAAGTTTAACTAGTATAAAATTCAGGAAAAATATTCAGTTTGGCTTACGCTAAGCCCCTGCCATCAGATTTTGTACAGCCACCTTGTCCCCTTCTTCGCCGCAGAAAGCCAGTTTGCCTTGAACTGCTGCACGTCCTTAGCAGTTTTTTTGGTGTTCTTTAGGTTCCGCTTGACAATAGCCCAGTATTTCTCAATTGGGCGGAGCTCTGGCGTGTTGGGAGGGTTCTTGCCCTTGGGAACCACTTGCACGTTGTTGGCGGCGTACCATTCCATGGCCTTTTTACCGTAATGGCAAGATGCCAAATCCGGCCAAAACAGTACAGAACAACCGTGTTTCTTCAGGAAAGGCAGCAGACGTTTATTCAAACACTCTTTCACGTAAACTTCTTGGTTGACAGTCCCGGAAGCTATGAAAATGCTGCTCTTCAAGCCACAGGTTACATATTTCTTCGCGAATTTTGACAATTTAATGTGCTTGAAAATATCTGCTACCTTTCCCCTTCCTTTTGCCGTTTAAAACTCCTGTCCTGGAAGCTGCTTGTAGACGGCTTTGACGTAGGTTTCGTCGTCCATTACCACGCAGTCAAACTTCGTCAGCATCGTCGTGTACAGCCCCCGGGATCGCGCTTTGGACGTCGTATTTTGTTTATCATCGCGATTTGGAGTCACTACCTTCTTGTAAGTCGATAGTCCGGCTCGTTTTTTGGCTCGATGCACGGTTGTAGACGATACACCCAGCTTATTTGCGGCATCTCGGAGGGAGAGGTTAGGGTTTCGCTTGAAACTACCGGCAACTTTCTTTGTCGTCCATCGGCTTCCGGTTTTCGATTTTTCCCTCGATCCAGACTTCCTGGCTGTCGACAAACGTTCCCCAAACACTTTAATTACATTTGTAACGGTTGATTTGAAGAGTGAATTCCAAAATCAAAATAGGAGCAACATTCTACACACATACACACACACACACACACCTTCAAAATGAGGGGTGTTCAGGTTTTTTAAATGCAAAATTGAAAGAAATACGTCAAGTTGATATTGACCAAATTTTTACCGTATCACGTTTAGTGCTGTTAACTATAACTGATTACTAGAATCCTCCAGCATTGATGTTAATAATCCTCGCGACACGTCCTTTCATTTGACGTTTTTTCCCGAGTTTTTCGAAAGTTTACTAATTTTTAGCACTTTTCGGTAAAAAAAAATAAAGATGTTCATTATTCGGAATCTTAATGAGTTATTGACGTTTACTGAAATTTTCCAACGTTTGTAACTAAAGAACCATCCTAAGGTCTTCGTAACACTCGAAAGTGTACGTACAACCTCTCGCCATAACCGGTAAGAAAATTGTAATACGTTCCAGCCACAGTCAATCCTTAATCCCGTTCCAGAGTTTTTCCGCGAAAACTTTTCACCTCCAGCCACCAGTTAGGGAAAGGTGAACCTTAAGCGTAGGCGTAGGTACAAAGGTGTACCTCTGTTTCAAAAATAGCGTATATGTATGTGTGGAGCTTTGAGTCTGAGTCAGGTTTGCCGCGTTCATCATTGCACTCAACTCGTCTATATGTATGTCTATAAGTCGCGCACTTGTACGAGAAGAATACCCTACACGTACTTCAGTTATCGACTTTTGCTCTTTTTGTCGAGAGATCGTGTGTGCCCTTATCCTGTGGGGTACCGGGAAGGAGTTATTTTTTCTGTTGTTGTTAAGGGCGGATTAATCCTCCTAAGGGCTCTTCTATATTATTGAACCTAACCTCAAAAATCGAATTTAATCGATTTTCGTACGAGAAAAAATTTCTGCTATTTCAGTATGAATGAAGGTATGTAGAAATTTCGAATCAATTTTCACACAACTCATTCCGTTTTTTTTAACGGGAACGGGAACCCCCACGAATTTCGATAGTGTGTGCCGGGTTCCTGGGTCTTTTCGTGTTTTTTTTTACTCGGAATAAAGCTGCTGCCACAACTGCTTCCAAGAATTTTATCCCACCGCCCTTTCCTGGTTGCGCGGTGTTGCATGATGTACACACATTAGAAGCGGAAGCGAATGAAGAAAAAAGCGCTCTAAGGGTTGAATCGTTCGCTGGCGCTGCCGGGAAAGTTCCCCCCGAGCTCAAGTACTCAAGAATCCCGCCGCAAAAGATCGGTGGAATTTTCATGCTCTGAAAATTTTCAATACCCACTCGCTGCGCTATTCGGTGTGTCAATTGGGTGAGCAGAGAAGATTGAAGAAAAAACGTGTAGGAGAAAGGGTTGAAACACACTTAAGAATGACGGTGAAAGTGCACCCAATTGGTTTTGTTGCTTCACAATTGTTTGTGAATAACTTGTGTAGGCTGGGAAGTGTGCTGCGATGCTTGAATTTTAAAAGAATTATAGCTAGGCCTGTAGCAGGATTTTGTTCTAATGTTGTTTGGTTCGTTGAACTCGATACACATTGTGATAGACTGAAGTTTGTCTGATTCGATTGCATTAGAATAACTACTTGGAATGATCGAGGTTTACAGAAAGGACAGCTAAATTTGCCTGCCGAGTGTCCAACGATGCAGATCGAAGTCAATTGTAGGATCCAATAATTGGTTGCGCACCCTTAATTTAGATCGTTTGATTTTTAAACTCTCTGCTGATTCCGTATCAACAATACAACTTTCGCTAAGCCTTTCATCAATTGTCCGGCATGCAAGATGGACTCAGATGGCAGTGCCTGGAAGTGGAAAATTGTTGGAACGGGGAGGACCGAGTCCATTTTCTGCGGGATTCACAATGAATAAATGATCACTTCCAACGGCCGGCTCTATGTTTATCCTCATCGAAGAAAAAAAAGCTCACATATGAGCACGTATCCGAGGAATTTATTCATACGTGGGTACCTACATGGACACACCAAGAGAGACATTCAACCCGCTCAATAAGCTGTATGGAATTTTAATCCCCCACACCCTAGTATATCTGGAAAGGGGGGATGAACTTGGTCAGATGTGTGTGTGTGTGTGTGGTTCGGTTCGGTTTTGGAGTGTAAGCAAAAATTGTTGTGTATTTAGGAGGTTAAAGTGTTTTCATTCAATCCGATTTTGGATCTGAAAGGGTGAAATGGAGTGGGGGAGTGAAGAGAAAAAGCAAATCGTGACCCACGATTTATTTTTTCACTCCGCGGCTGTGATTCGAAAAGGTCAGCCGCCATTACTGGTGAAATCAAATCAAATGTCTTCATGTCGGAGGAAGGCAGCTGAGCTGATTGTCTATCACCGATTCGAGCGAGCACTGTTTGGGATTTAAAAAATTCAAACCATTCGGTAAAGTTAATTTGTTTTCAACGGAATTTGCGATCGGGACGCGGTTGGTTGATGCGGATTCCGGGTCCTATTATTCGACGATTGACCAAACGTGTGTGTGGGTGTTCAATTGACCAGTTTGGTTTATTTCTGGTCAATGCGAAAACCGTCACCACAGCCAAGGATATTTCAACTGACCGAGAACCGAAACCAATCTTGATGATGACCACCACACCACCGCTATAATGCAGACTGAAAGGGTCCAGCACCAGACAGACACAAACAGATCGGACAAAGTGCACCTGAGCTAAAAACAGCAGAACTCTCCCATACAACAATATTCATTCGGTCAAAGGGCTACGAAAATGCAATTAAATTTAAATTAAAACAAGACCGGTGAGGATATACTATTCGGAATGAACCGGATCATGTTGGATGGGATCCGAGCTTGTTACCGGTTCAGTCAGGCTACTGATAAACTGGCCTGATTAGGTGCCGGGTTGTTTAGTTTAAATTTTCTTCATATATCACCAGTTGTGAAGATAACTGAATAAGACATGCCCCACTAGTAATGGTGTATAGTTTTAGGATAACAGAAGAACAGTTTATTGAAGAATCAACCGGAAACCGTTGTTATGAACTGTTCCTCAATATATCAAGAAGTCTAAAAATACGAAACACAGCATAGCTTGTACTCTGAGTTCAGGATTCAAAAAGGTTATCAAATTTTACAGATCACTGTTTCTTTTTCCACATAAAGAATATCAATCCATAAGATTCTGATGAATTAGTATTATTAATATACTAACGTCTAATAAAAAATTTTGATCCAAAATTGAACACGTCCTTTACACTTAAGCTTAGTTGGAGTCTACGCCAGTTTTCGCACAGACAAAATAAAGCACGCACTTTTAATAACCTTAAAATATCACTATTTCTCTGCATAGAACATTATTCCGGCTTCTTATAAGTCAAGAAGTATTCAAATTTTAAAAAGTTTAATAATGATTTCATACCACTTTAGTTCTACGAATAACTTCCTCGTTTAGAAAAAAAATATTATTTTTTTCAAAAATTGTATAATCACATGGGCTTAGCCCCGCATATTTATAATAGAATTCCAGTTTTTTCTGTTGAAAATATTGAACATATTTTTTCTATTTGTTGTCGTTTTTTCAAACCTCGTGTTTAGGCGGGTTTTTTTTCTTGTTCACCTAACATAAGATCATTTTCTTTCGGTTAATTTTAGACCTGAATGTCAATATCTATATAAGATCGAAAACAAATGGGTAAAGTATTTCTGTGAGGGCAAAAAAGACTACTTTCCTCCCGCATACAAATACCATTTTTCTCAATAATATTTTTTTTTTAAATTGTTGTTGAAGAAAAAAAGAGTTTTGTTTGCACTTGCCGGCAATTGCTCTCGTGTAATTCACAAATACTTCGAAAAAATCAAATTAAAAATAAACATTTGCCAATTTTAAAAAGTTTTAAATATTTTCAAAATCGAAGGAGAATCATGAACCAAAAATAAAAATCTTTAGATAAATTTATAAAATTTAGATAGGTTCATTTAAAAATCAGGAATCTTTATTTCTATTATGGTTCCGAACTTTGCTGGGTTTTAAGATTCACACCAACCATATCGTCTATATTGTTCCTAGATCAATCACAGACAATGATAATTAAAATTTAAAGTTATAATGCATTGTTCATATTCGTCAAAAAGGAGTTCATTGATTTCATTTGCAATTGACTGTACATCAAAGAATTGTTTTAACAACCTACACAAGTGAAGCATTTTTCGTGCATATATTTTAATAACTGATTTTGAAAGATTTTGGCTTCGTAAACTTGAATATTTCATCAGATTTTATCTATCTCCTCTAGTTATGATGCTATAGCTCGTTAAATTCCGAAATTTACCAATTTTTGCTGAAATCTATCTTTCATTGATAGCTAATAAATTAATAAACCTACACAAAATCTAAAACTTGATTGTTTATTTTCATTTATTTAATGAAGGTTCCAGATTTTTTTAGAATATCTAGTTTCAGTGAATCAATGCTTTAGAAAAAAAATTCGACAATTTTAAGAAAATAAAATTGAAAATGTTATAGGTTACTATTCCTGGCATCACAAAAGGGTTTTGATATTGAAGATTTTAATTTATTCCACAACTGCAAAACGTTGAGCTTTGAAATATATCTTAGATCAATTTGAATTAAAATTTCTTTGAAATTTGGCCAAATTTCCGGATTTTTGAAAAAAAAAACAGGAAAAATCAAAAACAGAAATTGTGTTAATTTTACATTCCAGCAGTCAAAATTACTTGCATTCAACGAAAAAGTTGATCATTGATTCAAAACCATTAATTCCAATAACTTTGTTACATTTTGCAGTTTCAAATAAAAATGCACAAATTTTCCAGATCCAAATTATCAAAAATCAACTTTTTACTTTTGTACCTTGAAAAAAATGTGAATATTGTTGCCTTATGCTACGAAGAATTGATCCTTCATTTCATGATCTCAATGATTTAAATACAATAGTTTCAAAAAATTGGGAATATTGTGTCCTTCCAGGAATAAAAAAACAATGTTTGGCAATTTTTTTTACTATTTTAAATTAAATTTTTAATTTCGCTCACCTTACATTGAATAAAGTTAAAATTTACGATAAAATTTAGATTTTATTTCAGGATTAAATTTCGATGTAGAAATAAAAGTCTTTGGCCACCATTCATAATCCAATTGATGGAAAAGGAGGGGTATTCAGCACCCTTTCCTCTCATAACTCTTGCAAAATGACTGATAATTTTTACAAGAAATTTGAATAATTTTTATTGGTTGATTTTCAAAAATTAGAGAAAATATTTATTTTTAATACCCTTTTTAACCTGTACTTAAATTCTAAGAAATTTTAATGCGCTGGCGCCCTCTTCTTGGGCAAAAATTAAGGAGAAATTTATTAGTTTCTTCAGTGAAAGCTGAAAGCGAATATCTTCTGGGATAAACCTAAAAATGAATTCGTTTTACATTGTTTTCTTCGTTTATAGAGAATTCTAGACATTGTTGTGTCCATTTTCGGTTAACGCCAAGATAAGTACGCCAAAGAAAGTTTTGCTGAAGTGTGTCGCTATTTCACGCAGTTTTACTCAATTGTTTTCCTTTTTTCACCAAAATCATGTTTGAAGTATTCTTCACTGTATATCAAATTTGCAGACATGGTACAGTTCTAAATATTTACAGTATTTTCAACCAACACTTATCGTGTTAGGAAATTTCGCGATTTTTTATGCTCAAAATATTTCTTTTTCTTTTTAAACAAATTCCAAATTTCATTCTGTTTTCGATATCTGAGTTAGATTACATTTCATAATATTCATCAAAACAGGAATGGTTAAGTTCTGATCAAATTAAATTAGAACATTAACAATATTCATCGAATTCCGATTCACAGCAACTTGAAGTTGGGTTAAAAATCCTTTTCTACAAAAAGGCATTGAAATCTCTCAATTACGTAGAGAATCAAAGTAATTTCAATTTTATACTTTAATTCACTTTTTAAATTCAAATAACGCGTTTTCTGAGTCTGTAAATAATTTTAGAGACTTTGATTTAGGCTTAAGGAATTTTTTCGATAGGCTGATTTTAATTGTGATCTTGATTTCAAAATCATTTATCATCATCATTATTGAATCAAGTACCTGTTTCTGACTTCTTATACTGAGTGTTGGATCTTATTATGGGATTAAGTTCGAGAATGTAACTTTATTTAAAGGAGATTATCTAGTTTCTTTTCCGATTGTTTTTTTTTTAAATAAGACCTTCTCGTGATTTTAACCATAATTATGAAGAGAGGATTTTTCGATGGAATATCGTTATCAAAACAATTAAGAGTATGCCTCAAAGATTTGTAGTCATATCGTGAATATTATTCTCCTTGAGTAATATGACATTCTTCAAATATTAACAAAAAAATAATAATGGAGTACCAGAATTTTTCCCCATCTGTTTCCTGGCTATTTTATTTAGGAACCTGACAATATCCGGCATTTGATTTAAAAAAATCTTAATACAAATTTGGTCAAAATCCAGAAATTACTAAAAAACAAGAAAAAAAAACATCTGAATCATATTTTGTTTCATCGAAACACATCAGCTGATGTTGAATTGTTTTTAAGCTTCTTGGTACCGATCACGATCATTTTGTAAAATTTCGCTCCAAAATTTTAATTTTTGTACGCCAAAATCACGATAATTGAATAATTAAATTAACGTTTTTGTTTGATTCTGCTAATAAAGTGAATGAAACCGGGCTAAGTTCAAAATTTTTTCGACGATATCCTAGACTTTTCTCAAAATTTGTATCAAATATCCGGATATGCCCGGGTAAAAACGGGCAATCTGCAAGACTTTGGGTTAATCAAATTAAAAAATATTTGAGTTGACTTGATCCTGAACCAAAAATGATTTTCGGCAATACGTTCCTTAACGGCTTATAGCGTTTTTTTTACCCCATAAGGAAGATTAACAACCACATCCAAGAAGGTATCCATTTCACTGGTGCCACGTGAAGAGTACATTGGCTATGAAAATGGGCGCCAAAACTTCCTACATAAGACGGATGAGCATAGTAAGCTTTGATTGCTTCTGGCGTCTTCCTACTCTTGGTGATTTGAGCGTAAAAAAAAGGAAATTTATGGACTTTTATTTGGCCTGCCTTCGACCAGACCGAACTGAGCGCCATTGGAAAATTTAAAAACAACAAAAACTAAATCTCGAGTTATTCATATCCTAGATCGCAAAACCAGATACTATTGACTAAAATGAATTCATGAAATTATAAACTATTGATTCAAGCTCAGAAACATCAATTTTTTTTTCCTAGATGAAAATATTTGTACATAAAGTTCAAGTGTCTCGAAAAAATGCTGATGGCGTTCAGTTCGGTCTGGTCGAATCCCGACCATTTGATACTAATAACAACTAAAAATTAATTATCAAATTCCACAAAAATATTTTTTAAATTATCTTCAGTTGTGTTTTTCTTCGCGCGAAGACGAACACAATTAAAAGAATTGCATGCAAATCGAATGAACCCTTCAGGAGTTATTCGGGTTCGCACATATTGATGTCTTCATGTTCATCTGTAAGATCAAAATTTCAAAATCTGTAATATTACACGCTCTAAAACCTTATTACAAATTACGTATTGTGTAACAATTATAGGATTAAACTTGCAGATTTATTCAAATTCAAAATACTTCCTCTATCTACTCAGTTCGAAAGCCATACACATTAACTTAAAGCAAAAACTGTCCCCGAGATTCCGTTTCGCATATTCATCCAAATGAAGTGAGTGAGGCTTAGGGAAAATAGCTCAGCTCTGTGTGATAGTTACGGAGAAAGGGAAAAAAAATCTCTCACAAGCTTATTTCCGGCGACGACGACGACGACGACGACGACTATGGGATTAAAATTGCGACGGCATTCAAACGGCATTGACGGAACGGAAGGCCTTTCTCAACTATTTTTCTCACCCGGAGACGACCACTCGAGAGGAAGACCTTTCTGCCTTTCTTTCTGTCTGGTGCTGTTCTGGTGGAACGGAAACGTGTGGTTTTCATCACACAGGATCACGATGGGTTTTAATGAGGCTCCGCTGCTGGCTGGCCCAGAGACTAGAGTCTGCTGCCGGCTTGGCTGGAAGATAAACTTTACGGCCGGCACTTGCTGCTACCTACATACTAGCTGCTTCTGCTTCAGGACTTCAGGGTGACGCTCGATGATGATCCCTTCCGATGCTGGGCACGAACTTGTGTAACCGACGACCACACACCGGCCCGGTGAAGCAGAGCCGGATGGCGACTTTTTCTAGGCCATGGCAATCCGATTCACTCAACGTCGAAGTCGTCTCCTGTCGGTGGATGTTTAACAATTTTTTTTCCTGAATTTTCTCAGTTTCAAGCAAAGTCATTCCCTTGCCTTAAACGTCGAAAGGAAGCGAGCGATGTGGCCTCCGGATGTTGATCAACTTTGCAAAAGTATCCGCTTCTAATAGATGTCTCGTTCGTTGGTTCGACATCGACGTTGTCGTGGGAGAGAATTGAAATGAAGCAAAAAAAAAATGGCAGTCAGTCGATACTTTCCCGAAGAATAAACAGGACAAACGACGAGATAAAAAGCTAATTTTGTTCGGACGTAGCTGCCTGTCCCTTCTGGACAATTTGCAGCAGCTTATTTTTGAAATAGGAAAATTCGATACCTACCCCACATTATCGGGTGAAAAATCTTAATTCAAAGCATTTCTCACTCGGGCTCGCTTTGGTGTGTCAATTTACGGTGAAATTCCAATTCGTTTCGTTCGAAATTGTTCCAAAAAGCATAATCGATTTGGAATCCGAGAGATCCGTCTGGAGATGGTATGGAATTTTCGTCTCTGGCATTGTTGTCACCCAAATATACAACCGGTAGATGGAAGTAGTGGCTGAAATTGCTTCCGGAGGATTAGGATTATTATTATTCACTAATGGATATCGGTTGATAACATCGAGTGTCAATTTTGTCAGATGAAAGAAGAATTTTGTCTTAACTGAAATCATAACTCTAGATTGAGTTCGAAAGCTTTAACTCTGCATTAGATACTATCCATTGAACTTATACAATGCTCAAGAGAACTGTAAAACTCATGCTTATAAAATCATCCTAAATAATAGGTTTTGTAGAGGAGAACGACTGAATTTACTAAAGAGCTGATGTGAAAAGAAGTAGATAATGATTACACGCAAAATCAAAGGCCAAAAGCTTGCTCGATATCATGATTATTTAGGCAAAAAAATTATTAGCTTTTGAATAGGGGTATGTCTTCTCGCATTGATAAACAATAAATTCAACTGACACCACTGCTGGGAGCCTAGCGAGGTATTGCATAACATTTTTAATGCCATAATTCGTGAGGCACAAGCATTGATTTCTGAAAATTACATTTAGATAATTTATGAATTGGCACAAAAATCATTAGCAAGCTCGGTTCTATAGAAGAAACCTAAAAGATCAAATTTACTCATGTAAACTGTGCTTAAAATTCTGCAAAAAATCATGGATGTGTTTTGAGCCAAAACAAAGTTTTTTGGACCCCAGGGTTTGAGCATTTCAAAAATGATCTCAGATCGCCTCAGTCCACTGGTCCAAAGTTTTGTCCACCCCTTTTTCTACCCAGAATGGTTTTTTGTCCACGAATCTGCTTTCCTCTCCATACTTTCGAATCGAGTTTTGGACTGCTCCATTTTCTTACTTCCTCCATTTTCGTCAACTGACTCAGCGAAGTGTTGGGGAAAGTACATCATTTGTGTACGGTTTTGTTGCGTTTTTCCGGGGAAAGGCTTCTCATGTTCACAAAAAGTATGGAAAATAGAGCTTACGATACACAGAGTTTTAATTTGAACTGTAAACAACAACACCCAGCAGAAATCAGCTGTTTAAACGTCTTCTGGAATGAGCAGGGTTGTATCAAAATCGTGCTTAGACATAACGGTGCACCCTATCATACATGTTAGACATAATTCATCAGTTTCCCATTCGAGACGGAGGCCTTTTTGCTACATTCGAACTTATAGTTCTTTAGTCTTAGATAACTTTTATGTTGTTTGATTTCCATCAAAGTCAACTTTCAATACATTTTGCCTAAATTTTGCAGATTCCGTTGATATAGGGATATTATATTTTCGAGCAATAGTAAACTCACACTTAATAATTTTTCCAAGAAAGGCATACAAACTCCATTGCACACACGGTGTACAATCGGTCTCGAGCAGGTTAAATCACTTTTTTTTATTTCAGAAGGCAACAAAATTCACATTTTTTCGCTGATCCTAAATATGGTATTATTTTTTTCAACATCAGCTCTCATATTTGAAACAAAAAAAATGATCAAACTATATAGAATATAACTTAGATTGAAAAAAAAGTTTTGGTGGTTTTATTTTCGGCAATTTTTCCCGATTCTACAAAATATGAACATTTTAAGAAAAAAATTCGACCAAATGAAACAAGTAGTAATCAAAACGTTTTGCAGTCTTCAACAAAGTTGTTAAACTGGTCATTGTTATTGACCTAGCAACCATTCATTACGATCATTCAGCTTATCGGCCTAGCATACATTTGGCTTTACAACGATACGGCCTTTCGACCATTCGGCCTAATGACCATTCGGCCTGACGACCCATAGTGGGACGACCGTTCGGCCTAACAAGCAAAATAGCGATAATATGTCTTAAAGGCCTAGCATAAATTCAGCCCAACGACCTATCAGACAATCATCAATTCGGCCTTGAGACCATTCGGCCTAATGACCATTTGGTCTAACGACCATTCGGTCTATCGTCCATTCGGCCAAATAACTTTCGGCCTAATGTCCCATTCGGCCTATTGTCCTATTCAGCCGAACATCCGTCGGCCTTTTAACCCATTCGGCCTGGCGACCTTCGGCCTAACATCTTTCGACCTATCGGCCATCGGCCGAATGTCCGGGCCATTGTTGCACGGCATGACTTAAATAGTCAATATTTCAGCTGTTTTTCAATGTTTTCCTAAAATATTACTGTAACATGTCAATTGGAATGTTTACTGATGAATTGAGGCTTTTTACGATATTTTTTTTGCTGTGAAATTCGCATCTATTTTTTGTTTTTTTTTTTGCGCGATTTTTGTGCTAATTGTTAAACAAAATCTTAAGATTTCTTCTTCGGAAAATGAGGTTTTACATCAGAACAACACATTTTTCGTATCGGTTTTCTTAAGAAACGTTTGTTGGACAATTTTAACATCATTATTTTGAAAAAAAAATTACAATCCATACATATTAAGAGAAAATGTCGGATCGTGCAACAATTGGTCCGGTCAATCTCATCCTACCCCTTTGTTGTACATAAGTCCGCTGCAAGATTTGTATGGAAATTTCAAATGTATAAATTTTTATACCTTCAAAAACTTTGTTTGGTTGTTTTTACTACCAAAAGAAGCAATAAATTTGTTGGAAGCAAATCATTTATTCCTGAATTAGCGCAACGTGTTTTGATTTGTACGTGAAATACAAATATTCATTTCAAATTCACCACAGATGTACTGAAAGTTAACAACAACTTAATTGTTTTATTCTTGAAATACTGTACAGTGCTAGCAATATATTTCATGTGAACAAAAACCAAACCTAACTTGTACCCCAGAAATGATATTCAATGTCATACAAAAAATTCAAAAAAAAAATTAGTGTTTTTGAGTGTTGATTTGAAAGCTGTTTAACCGTAGGATGAAAATAAAAAAAATGCAATTAACTGCTTTGCATAGCCAATGAGTTTGTTGATTTATATAACCTTCGCAAAAACATGTCATGAAACTATTGAATCTTTAACAAGGAAAGCCTGGAATTTTTCAATGCTTTTCAATGAATTCCGATTTTTTATTTTGAAATGGTGATAACTTTTATAGTGAAATACTTTGCATCTTCTAATATTGGCAAAATGAAGCTTAAAAATAGGTAAACTCAATATCTAATCAAAGACAAACTTTATTTCAAGCTTAGTTGAATTTCCTGGATGATTTCATATGCAAAAATTTCTTCTTTCATACAAATTTTCATGCAAGATTGAGCACGTTCATTGATTATATGAACTAAAAAAATCGGATTGCCTTTTAATATGACAATTTTTTTGCTTGAAAGCGGATATTTACGTTTAACTATTACTTTTAGTAATTTATGTGCTCTAATTAACTGTTTTCCACTTAAAATTTTTTGTATTTTATGCACACAGTGTTGATTTTCAATAATTCAACCTTTATTCAAAGACTTTCCATGTTTCCATAAATATATTTTTTCTATCCTCAAGTATCAAAATTGAAGTTTTGAAATTATTAAACTCGTTAAATAACTGACCAATCACTCAAAATTTAATTCAAAGAATCTAAATATTGTTCTAAAAAACCGGTTTCTCTCATTTCAAGACGACAAATCTTAAAGAACTGTATTCATGTCAACAGCAAACCCCTTGCTTTCGATAATAATATTGTCAAAATATTGTACAGTAGGAAAAATTCGACCCTGAATCCCAAAAAACTAGAAGTCGAAGGTTTGAAGGCCCGAAGTATTACTTATCATGTGCAATTTTCTCAAAAATTATAATCTGCCATCGAGCTTGATCGGAGGCATTTGAGTGTAGCTTTATTTGGCTCTTATTAATCAGAAAAATAAACAATCGTAACTTCGTGAAACTAAATTTGATCAAAACAGTTTTTCTGCCGGAAAATTGGAAAAGCTTTCAACGTGAAATGAATGTTTCTTGAAGATCCATGAAATGCTACAGAGGTTGCATTCATTACAAATAATCCCGCTTTTATGAAAATCTCATCTTCATGAAATCTCATCTTCTTCATAGGCGTAAAGGGGTACAAAACAGATTGCGTACTTTTATCCTTTCACCTTGAAATAGGCACTTTAAAAAAAGTTTTAAATACCTTTCAGTTCATTCTATGGAATTTAAGTGACACAAATTTTTATGTTGATAGGACATATAAAGAAAAAAGCTCAATGCTGGGCAAATAAGATCAAATAAGACTTCACTTAGATGGCTCTAGTTAAGTTAAGCGGCATATTTGAGTTCCTGCTATTCCAGACTCTCAAACCAGCGAATTCATGTTTTTTTCGATTTTGGATAATAATTTTCCCATTGTGCCTTGGACGGTTATATGGAAAACCCCCTAAAAAGGGGCCATTTCTAAATTGGATTTCATTTGAACTAGAAGTTCTCATAATAAGCTTCCGTAACAAATATCAGCCTCTTTGACCACATGGTGGCTGAACCTTAAGAAGGTTTTTAAAATGTGCAACCATTGGAAAAAATCCGACAACATTATGCACGACATAAAATTTGTCTGTGCAACTACTGGACACAGACAAGCTGTTTTAATTGATTTTTTAAATTTTTATGTCACTTTTTTCGAACACCTCAACTTTTGGATCTTGTTGACTTATCTTGTTTGAGTGCAATCGACCAAAAAATCGAGTGAATTCCGTTGAAATGACTAAAATACAGCATATAAATAAATCATGTGCTCAGCTGTGCAACGATTGACAAATCACCCTAAATAGATACAATATAAAATAACATGTGAATGTTGACAATCCAGCACCCCCTTTTCGATTATTCTGGACTTTTTTCCAAGTGTGATGAACTTTATGTATACTAAACATTTTCAAATGGATCATCTACATCTTTTTTTTAAAGAAATAGTAGTTCTTATGTATCTAAAGGGCGAACACGAATTTTTTGCGACACCGAAAATGTCATGCCAATTTTCTTATAATGTTTAGAATAAAACCACAATTTTAGGGTATTTTTGAACGCATTTTCGCTTGATGCCCTCCATCAAAGTCTTTACAGTTTCATCCGGTACCAGTTTCTTAGTTTTTTTTCTATTTTTTTTACATGTCCTTCTCGTCTTTGACTGTCTTTTTGCTCTACCGAAGTTCCTGCTTCACTATTGCCCAGTACTGCTCCACCGAGCGCAGCTCCGGACAGTTTGGCGAGTTCATGTCCTTTGGAATAAAATGGACAGAATTGACCTCATACCACTCTAGGGCACTTTTAGAATAGTGGCGTGATGCCAAATTTGGCCAAAATAACGGAGCTTCGTCGTGCTGCTGCGAGAACGGCAAAAGACGCTTCTCGAGGCACTCAGATTTGTAGATCGCGCCATTTACTGTGCCCTTAGTCGCGAAAGGCTCACTCCTCAGTCCGCAAGAGCCGATAACCTGCCAAACGAGATATTTGGAAGCGAACTCCAACATTTTCTTGTTCTTAAATTGTCGTGCACATCGAACTTGCCGATGAAAAACTCCAACCCCGGAATTTGCTGAAAATCGGCTTTTATATACGTTTCGTAGTCCATTTCACAGCAACCATATTTTGTCAGCATTTTCTCGTAGAGCTTCCGTGCCCGAGTTTTAGCCGTCGATTGTTGGCGCTCATCGCGGTTTTGGGAAGTTCTGTACCTTGTATGTCTGTAGTCCAGCTCTCTTTCTTGCATTCTGGACGTAGCTCTGCAACATGCCGATCTTTTAAGCCAAATCACGGTTTGAGACGTTGGGATTTGCTTTAATTATCTTGATGCTTGATCCCGGGTTTCTTCCGGCTCCTTTGCCATGGTCCAACGTGAACCGCTCCTGGAACCGATTCAACACTCTGGAGACGGTTGAATGATGAATGTTCAATATTTTTCCCAACTGCCGGTGCGACAGGTCAGGAAATTCCAGGTGTTTGGAAAGAATTTGTTCTCTTGACTCGCGTTGATTCACCTCCATTTTCGTTGAATCGAAAAACAAGACTTCGAATTTGACAGCATGTAAACAATACACATCAATGAGAAAGTGCAAAATTTGGTTGATTTTTATCCAATGATAAAAAAGTTACGCCCTGTTGAACGTGTCGCAATAATTTCGTGTTCGCCCTTTATACATATGTACATTGCAGAGCATTGACAAAAAAAAATCTAGAATTAAAAAACAACGATTTGATAATTTTTTTGAGAAATTTGATTTTTTTTTACGTTTTTAATATTTGGCATTTTAAAAAAATATAATATTTTAAATTTTTTAAATGTTTTGGATTTTTCAAAATTTAATTACTTTTTTTTAATAAGTTATAATATTTTTATTTTCATTTTCATAGTAACGCCCTAGATCACCTTCCGGCCCTCGGGTCACGTGTAGTCAGTAAATCAGACGGAAATTCCTTGAACCTGGCTGGCGATAGCAAGTAGCTACTGTGGCAAGCAAAAAAAATAGAGCTCTTCTCGTTTGTCATAAACCAATCGGGAGAGAGAAGGTACGGAGAACCCACACCAAGTAGGTAGCTAGTAGAGGAACAGAACTCTCGAATGAAGGCCGATGGCGGGCGGCAACGCCGTCGTCCGGTGGGCCACAATCACGAGACTCTAGAGCGTTTCCTTGGCCTTTCCTACCGTTAGTCAGCTCGTATTTTCCGTTAGCTAGATGGTTGTTCCGTCAGTCAGTTTGGGTTCCTACGAAATTTTAGCAGCAGCAGCGGACAGAGTAGGTAACTTTTCTTCGGCCCATCGTGTGTGACCTGTTGATGAGCCGTTGCGCTTGCGTTGGAAAAATTGATTTTTCCGTTTCACTTCCATTGGGTTCCAAAAGTTCCCTAAAGGGGAACTCTATCTCCGTTACTGCCGTTAAATGCGGGAGAAGCCCTTGGGTGGTATTTTTTTCTTCTAGTGTGGCCTTAAAGGGTTCCGGCGGAGAGTCCGGGACTCCCATCATCATTCAAGGAAGACCCTCGTGATCATCTCTGGTGTATCTTCTCCACACGGCGTGTCGCTTGATGAGCGAAACAGAGAAAGAGACATCGTCAGTGAGAGAGTGAGGGGGAGATCGTTAAACAGTTTCTAAATTTGCTTCAAGTGGATTTGCGAAAAGCGTTTCGAAAATTGTGTCTTTTGGATGATTTTTTTTGCTCCTGTTGAGGACTGCGGGACAACTAAAAGAGGGAGAATTTCCATTGTTGATTCTCTCTTTCGGATTCTGTTTCATCCACCACCCACCACCCACAAGTTGTTGTTCGGGGTTTACTCATGTGGAAGAGAGCACACGTATGTGGAGCAATATGATTGTTTTTTTAGTGGCGTTTTCGAACCCCATTCTTTCCCCACTAACCTTCACCTCAGTCAGGATTGATGCAAATATGTTCCATCCGCCTCCCCCTACAGCAAAAAAAAGTGTGCTTGAAATATTTTTATTCACCTAATTATTTATAGGAATTGATAGTCTTCGGGTCGTTGTGCCACCAGACCACCAGGTGTGTTTGCCTATCGATGCTCTACCAGACAATGTATGCAGTTTATGTCACCAACAGGTACAGTTTGGTACTACAGCAAGCAATCACTTGTGAATTTTTGCAGATGCACTCGAGTTCCCTCAATTTATGACGGAACTGATTTTATTCGAGGCCAAAAAGGCGATAAAATGATTTTACATTGAAATCAACATGAAATTACGTTTGGAATAAAATAAAACACAATTAATGCAGGAAACATCTCTCAATATGAATTTGAATAATAAGGCATCATTTTCGGTTTTTAAATATGGAGAATGTTTTAAAATGATCAAAATAAAGGATCGAGGGGAAACAAAAAATTCACCATTTCCAAAAGTTTTCGTTCGAAGAAGCTTTGAAATAGTTGTTATAAAGTTGTTCGGATTTTTAGCTTCTATTATTACAACATTGAGCTTACATTTACTCAAAAATTTCAACATATTAAACTACTTAAAAAAGTTCATGTCGTTTAGTAGGTTGCCAGTTAGGTTGCCAGTTAGGTTGCCAGAATTTTATCACGACGCATCCCGGCTATTCACAGTTCCGGGCTATTTTATAGAAAAACCTGGCTAAAACCTTGCTAAAACCGAGCATTTGATTTCAATATTGACGACCGAAAATCCGGGCAATTTCTGGGCAAATTTTGTCAAAATTCACAAATTAAATACTCTACAAAAATTTAGAAAAACAATTAAAACATTTTTTTTTGTGTCAAAACTTATCGACAGATTTTAAGTCTATTTTAGGCTTTCAAAAAACCTTTCATGATTATTCTTCCAAAACTTGCACGAAAAATTTCGTTTTGAAGGTATAAAAAAATTACTACACATTTTAGCTTTTTTTCGTTTCATTTTACAAATAAAGTGAATAAATCCGGGGGAAATCCGGGCTTTTTTCTATGAAATCCGGGCAACCGGGCCGGGCCGGGCTGTTACTAAATTTTCTATTAAAAATCCTGGCAAACCCGGATAAAACCGGGCAATCTGGCAACCTTAGTTAGTAGGTACTATAAGGAATAAACATGCGTGGGGAGGGTGGTTGATCGAGTGATCACTCCCTTAAGAAAAAAAGTTTTAAAAAAAATACACGAAAAGCTCGAACTTCTTTCACAATTTAGAACTTTTCCTAGCCGGTATACACTCGAATTTTCAATGTTTTTTTCTGCTCCGTGATTTAATATTTTTATTTTATTTAACGTTTAAAGGCAGGGTTGATTTTTAGAGTGTTAATAAAATTCAATTTTTGATTTCTTTTCCTCATGTTACTTCAAGTTATTGTATTCAAATTATAAACAGACATGTATAACATAGAAAGTCAACGATATTTTTCTTCAAATGGGGATGAATAAACCAACTGATTGAAAATCCAAAAAAAAAATCTTTAATTAGGCCGGAACCAATTTCAAATCCTTCTTTTGTCACTCAGAGTTGGAACATCACGAGGGGGGATAATAAGAAATAATGCAAAAAACAAATAAATTGGAGTTATTCGCACAAAAGCTTGTATGCAACAAAATTGATTACTTAATCATTGCACAAAACCTATAAATAAAGAAATTTTTTATTGAAAAATTCAATGAAATCAAGAATGTAAAAAGGGATATAACTCGCATCTTCCAATATTTGTTTTTTTGGTGTATCTTTCGGATATTTAAATTTTTTCCGAAATTTACATGAAATACTTCAAAGTATATCTATTTCCCCCTTCGGATTTTTGGAAGTTTCGAAGGAGGGGGTGACAAAAGAAGAAATTGATATTTGTTCCAGCCTTATTTCTCCGTTAATCATTGCCTATTGAACATGATTTTTTTTTTATTTTATTTTTTTTTTAATAATTATTTATTTAAAGCTACAAATCGTGTTTTTACATTACATGGTCAACTAACTAGCCTAACTCATATCTAACTGCCATACTCAAAACTTGGGTCAACAAATATTTAAAAGCACACCAAACTCCGTTTTGAATTGCTTTCTGTTATTCCACCTCACTTCCCTAAATTCTCTTTTAAAAACATACAAACTAGGATCGGCCACCCTCAAATTGTATGAAATCGCTTTCGTTACCAATCATAATGCTGCCTTAAGTTTTTTACAATTATTTGGAATAATTTTTTGTAAGATATTTTCAATGTCATTGATTTTTAATTTAAGACGATTTTTTATTATACTTTCGCACCATTTCCAAACTGCATTAGCATTTTTACATGATTTTAAACGATGCATATTATCATCTATGGAGCCACATTTTTCACAAATTACTGATTTCACATTACCAACATTGTACATTTCTCATTTTCTTTTATTTGGTATCAAGTCATTTACAAAAGAATAAACTAATGAGCGATCTTGGAAAGAAATGAGTTTATAATTCAAGTTTCCCCACACATTTTTCCATTCAACTGACATTTTATTTTCTATATCGGGTTTTATTTGCATTTTATCTAAAAAATAATTATATAGAGCTTTGGTTGTCGGTAAGTCAAAATTTATCGTTACATCTACACCTTCGTTTATCCACTCTCTTGCATTCCGCGATAGAAATGATTTCGATCTTGATTCAATGAGATAGTTTTCCAATGCAAAACCACCGTCCACATCCCGATTGTAAAATATGTTTTTTCAGAAATAATGCTTTAGCTTTAGCCTCTGGATCTGTTAGTTTCAATCCTCCTTTATCAAAATCTAAGTAAAGTTGATTTCTGTTTAGTTTAAAAATGTAACCGTTCCAAATAAACTTTCCTGAAGCGGATTTTAATTCCGCTAAATGACTGTTCAGAGGAGGAAAGATTTGCGAAACATACCATAGCTTTGACAAAATGTAAACGTTTAAAACAAAACATCTCTCGTAGAGATTTAGAGCCCGAACATTGTGCTTTATCAAAGTGCCTTTTATTGAACTTATGAGTTTATTATAATTACTTGTGATCGAAGAATTCCACGTTTTTTCGAATATTACACCCAGAATTTTCACTCTATCAACCTCTCGAATTTTTTGAGGACCAAAAATCGCTTTATTCAATCTAATAAATTTGGATTTGTCTTTGTTTAGCTGAACGTGCGCGTAAAGGCCATATGAATCTATGATTTCAAATAAAATATCAAAATCTTTATCATTCCTTACGAAAACTACCAGGTCATCAGCGTATGCAATTACATTAATAAACTTATCGTAAACAAGAACACCATTGATTTCATTCGCGAGATGCCTAATAAGAGGTTCAATATACAGAATGAACAGAATCATACTCATCGGACACCCTTGTCGAACTGAAGAGTTAATTTTGATTTCTCTTGTAAGAAAACCATTTACGAGTACTTTGGAACAAGCGTTAGCGTATAAATTTTTCAAGCAGTTGATAAAAGAAGGCGGGAACCTAAATTTTTCCAAAATTTTCCATAGATAAAGTCTGCTTCATTTAATATTGGAACAAATTCTTTTGCTCATTGTGGCGCTCCTAGTGGACGGATTTGGAAACTTTTTTCACCCACGTGTCGGGAAATTCATTACCTTTCACCATGTATTTATGTCATAACACAAAACGATAGCATTTTGTAAACAACCGCCATGGAAGCCGAACGGAGAGATCAAATTGTGCACAGTTTTCTTACGAGTACGAGTACGAGAATTTCTTCGAAACAGCCATGAATAATTTTTTTAATTTTTTTTTATGAAAGAGTAAAGAATATGCTACATTTGTATGAAAAACAAATTATGAATTCGTTAATAAATGACTGAACTACACGCAATTGTTTGTGTTCCAATATTAAATGAAGCAGACTTTACATCCGTCGAACTTGGTAAGCACTTGGTAGTAAAGCTTTCGAGCACGGATTCTGGCCACATTGTTCTGCTTCAGCGTCCGATTTGGGTGTTTGCTGGCTCGGAATGACCTTATTCCTTCCCGGAGACGAATTCGTCGCACCGTACTGTGAGCGGCCTGGAACTTATTGGCCAAATCGTGGTCTGAAAGATTGGGATTCCTCTTGACGGCCTTGATGACTTTCCCACACAGTTTCCGGTCGACAGTTCCACTCCGACGCTTCGAATGCGGCTTCCGAGCCGTCGTCAATGTTTCCTTGTACTGCTTGATAACACGCCATATGGTATTTCTGGGCATTTTAAGCTGTTTAGCTAGCTTCGATGCCGACAACAATGGATTTTCAAGAAAACTGTGCACAATTTGATCTCTCCGTTCGGCTTCCATGGCGGTTGTTTACAAAATGCTATCGTTTGGTGTTATGACATAAATACATGGTGAAAGGTAATGAATTTCCCGACACGTGGGTGAAAAAAGTTTCCAAATCCGTCCACTAGGAGCGCCACAATGAGCAAAAGAATTTGTTCCAATATTAAATGAAGCAGACTTTAATCATGATTTACACGGTCAAAAGCTTTATGCAGATCTAAACTGACTAATGCTCCTTTGAATTTAGCACTTTCTACTGATTTTGTGAGAATTCTTCTAACATCTTTTAAGTTTTCAACGCAAGAATTTGGAATAACAAAAGCTGCTTGTCCGGGTCCTATTATTTTGGAAAGTAAATTCGTCAAACGTTCAGCTAAAATCCTCATAAACAACTTGTAGTCGCAGTTTAATAAACTTATTGGTCGAAAATCATTCAAGGAACTTGACTTATTACCTTTCTTAGGAATTAATGTGATAATACCATCTGTGAATGATTTTGGTGGGCGAATAGATCCAGATAAATAACCGTTAAAAATAAAAAGTAAATCATCTTTGAAGTGATCATAATGATTAATATATATTTCATAGGTCAAACCATCCGGACCGGGACTTTTTTTCTTGGAGCAACGTTTCAATACGGATTTAAGTTCATCATCTGTTATTTCTTTCATTAAAGATGATCTATCTTCGTCGTTCAAATTTTTAATTAAGTTGTTAATCGGATCGTTTTCTTCATTTTGTGCAGAATTAACTTTGCATGAAAATAAATCTGTGTAAAAATCAAAAACTTTGTTCAGTAACACATTACTTTCAGTGATTAAAATACCATCATCAATAAGTTTAAAATTTGCAGAATTTTCAATACGTTTAACATGTGCCGCAACTTGAAATATATTTGTTAACTCATTTTGTAGAACGCTATTTTCATTTAAGTTATTCGAAAAGTGTTTAATCCTATTTGTTTCAATTTCGAGTAGCCTTGATTTTATTACACCTATGTCCAAAAGTGTTGGAATATTTAGGCTCTTTTTCTGAATCCACTCCATTAATTTCGCATAAAAATAACTTTTTTCACTAGCTATGGAATTATTCAACGTCCAACTTTCGCGTTTATAAAATTGTTTTAATTTATTTTTCGCAACCTCGTGCCACCACCTATTTCTATCATTAAAATATAATTGACGCAACTTCCATGTTTGATAGTTTTCAACAAAGCGTTCATTTGCCGAGCAATTTTTAAGAATCGAACTATTAACTCTGCCTTTATTGATAATAGAGTCTTGATTTACTTTAAGTTTCATTAAAATTGCGCAATGGTCAGAAAAAGGAACAGCAACAGTAGAAAAATCCAGCACATTATTTGACAAGTTTTTTGAAATATAGAATCTGTCCAGTCTTGAAGAGGTATCTCCTCGGAAAAATGTGTGGGTGTTTTTTTTTTATTCTAATGCAATATCTTTCAGTTTAAGTAAATTAACAACATTCTTTAATGTTGACGATACGTTATTAGAGCTCCCGCTTGAATCTATGGGATTCAAAACACAGTTGAAATCGCCGCCAATAACAGTTTAGAAACAGTTTGGTTTAGCTATGTGCAAAGAAAGGTCGTTAATAAATAAATTTTCTCGTTCTTTTTTTTTATTGGTTCCCGAGTGTGCGTAAACATTTACGTAATTAGTTTTATAAACAATAATTGAAGATATTCGGCCACTTTTTTCAAATAAAGGTTCAGAAAACTCCAGCGATGATCTCAACAAAATGGCGGTTCCCGATCCTGAATCATTTAAATTTATTAATGAAAGGTGTGATGGAATAAAAGAAAAATTAGAGTAACATACTTCCTGTAGAAACAGTATGTCAACATCATTATTGTACACAAAATCTCGTAGAAGGAATTTGTTGACCAAGCTATTAGAACTATTCAAATAAGCAGATGCTATTCTCAAAATATAATTCATAACTGAACAAAAAATATGTAAAAAGAAAATAACAAAGAAAAAAATAATTCAATTACTGGTAAAAAACAGAAAGGAAACTAACCTACATTCGGACTAGCTTTGCTAACTTCGTCTACCTTACCTCCACTGTTACGCAAACGTTGCACCTTCTTTTTATTCCTGGTCATCATATCTTGAGATGCGCTGATCGATGTTTGATGAAGATCCATTTCCTCAGAAGCTAGACTTTCGGAGTCCGAGCTGGCTTCTGAGCCCGAACACGTCACCGTCTCATCGGTCCCCTTCGGCCGTCCTCGCTTCCGGTTGTCATCTACGCAATCCATACCCATCTCTGTAACATCTTTCGGGTGGCTTTTATCGGTTGACGTCGTTGGCATCGCATCATTCGCATCACCGATTGCTGGCGACGCCTCTTCGGTAGCTTCCATCGTCGAATCCAAATTTCGCTGGGTTGGAGAGGAAGAAGGTTGTGCGCTGCGTCTTGGTTTCGCTGCAGCCGGGAATAAAGCGTTCAAACTCGTGAGTCCGTTTAGGGCGCCGTCGGATGAAGACGAACTCTGGAGCATCGCTGGTGATCGAACTTTCAACGGTTTCGACCACGTGTTGCTGGCAATTGTGCTGTATGATGGTTTCTGGTTTTGAATGTTTTCTACTCCCTGCTCCTCCGGCTTGCTTTCCGCTCGACGATTTTGGTCCATCCTCTCATTTACTGAGTTCTTAGGACAATTGACCTTCAAATGCTCGGTGCTGCCACATTTGAAGCATTTGTTGATCAATCCTTCGTAGAAAACACGAGCCCGTATATTCCGAATATGCAGGCTGCTGGGGATTTCAACTCCTTCGTCCAACTCCATGTAGACTCCACGAACCGAAGTCCAGATAGGAAATCCGGTGTCGGCACCATATTTTTCCCGAACAGCTCGCTGAACTTTGCCAAATTTTGACATCGCTGTCCAAATCTCCCTGTCATCGATCTCCGGGGGAAGGTTGAATAGTCTCACATAACGGACGACAGCTGATGCTGGAGACAGTTGAACCGCACTTTTCCCACTTGTACCGTGACGGAAATCCATCGTTCCTGGGTGATTCTGCAATGTTGCCTGCAGATCACTATCAGTTTCAAATTTAACGATAACTGATAACTCTGGGCGATCTTTGTACATGGCCAAAAGATTGTCGGGCTTGAGGCCAAGTTTCCCTTTCAGAAACTCAAATTTTGAGCTTCTGTTGGTTCCGTGCATCCACGCTGGAATCTGATACGGAGCGAATTCGCTTTTAACTCCAGTTCCGCCATATTCCTTTCTTTACTTAGGAATTGGATTGAAGCTATTGTTACCGCTCAGCTTTAAAGCCGACGGTGCGTGGTTAGAAAAAAAAACTATTGGAGCTTGAAGAAATTGCGTCTAACTCGCACGATCACCAAACACGAACTGATTCAATTAGAAAATTTAAAAACTTTGAAATGAAGAGACTCAATTTGTTTTTTTTTGGTGATAACCTTTAAGAAAATTTCAAACTTTGTGGTACACTTTTGATTTGAAGTCCCGATTTTGACAAAATCATCTCTTAGCCCCTTTTTTTTAAATAAAAGGTAATCAAACTCACTGGACCATTTTAACTGAGAAGATGCATTTAAATTTTAGAATCACATTTCACATTTTCTCATGATCTTGAAGTGATTTTTGACTAACTTTGTTTGGGTTTCAAAATTCAAACCAATCATATCGTCAATATTGTTAACAGATCATACACACGGGGACAATTAAAATTAAAAGTTATAATCCAGCTTCAAATTTCACAAAAAAGTTGATTATTTCAATTGCATTAAGAGACTGGTTTAAACTAACACCAGATAGCAGCATTTATGGTGCATATGTTTTAATAAATGATTAAGGAAGATTTTGGCCTCAAACAATCGAATATTTTGTCAAATGTAGGTTCTATGACTAGAGAAAATTTAAAACTTTACCTATTTTCACTGAAATCAGTCATTCATTGCATATGAACTATTAAATCTACCCAGAACCAAAAACTAATTTTTAATATTTTCTTTATCTTTTATTTAATGAAGGATACAAATTTTGTCTAGATTTTCTAGTTTCAGAGAAACTTTAGAAAATAAATGTAATCCTACAATTGTTTGAAAATTTAATAGAATAGTCATAACCATTTCTGACATTACAAAAGGGCGTTTTAAAGTTTGTGATACTATAGAAATTAGTTTTTTAATACCAAAATGAAAACTCAGAATTCATAGTTTCCCGCAGTCATCGTAAAAGTTGACCACTGATGTGATTTTATTGAAAACCTATATTTATCATATTTTTGTAACATTTTATAATTTGTTCAAAAAGTGCACACTGAGAGAGCTGAGATAATGAAATTAAATGCATATTTAGATTAAACGCTCCCTAACTAGTCAAAATCAGCTCTTTCAATTTTTTGCACCTTGGAAAAATGTGAATGTTTTTGCTTTGTGCTTGATGCTATCAAAAATTGATGCATCATTTTATTATTTTTTACTTACACAAGGCAACAAAATTCAATTTTTTCCGATGCGCAAAGAATATAAGAGTAGGTTTTGAAAAATTGTAGGGCGCTGATTTAAAATATTTTATAAAGTTTTTTTCTATCAGCTCTTGTTTTTTTTTATACTTTTAAAAAAGGTATGAATTCATTAAATTAATTCAAGCGCTTGTCTGAAAAATCTGTAGAACACCACAAATATTTTGAAAATAATTTTTTTGACTCAATAATAAACTTTTCTGAAGACCACGAGTGATTTTGACTTCTGAGAAAAAAAAGTTATTGTAGCTTTTTTCTCGTTATTTTTTTTTTCAAATCTGTTATTTTTAAAACGACAAGTCAAATTATTTCGCAGTTTTCAACCAAGTTATTGAATAAATCAATATCTTCTAAGCCAAATATTCAAAGCCATTCTTAACCTTAAAAAGCTTTTCGCAAAATATTCGTTTCGAGGAAATTTTACCTGTCGTTTGTTAGCGTTTCCTTGGCCGAAAATGTTAGCTGATTTTGATGATTTATTTACTAAACATTTCGAAATAAAGTCAATATGTATAACCAGGTTATCAGAAACTGGTTTTGAAAGAAAAAAGTCTGAGAAAATAATTTAGTTTTTGAAATACTCATGACTTTTTTATATTGTAAAGAATAACTTTATCCGACTATGTATAAATATGTTAGGGTCTATCTTGCCTTAAAAAAATTAGACATCCAACTTTGGCATTGCTTCGCTGTTTTTCATTTCTCGATTTTCTAAACTTAAATTTTAGTTATTTGTCGTTAAATTGATTATAATTTTCATAGAACATACCTAAGCTCTAAAACATCCCAATTATTCAGTATATTGGAATGATGATCAGGATGTTTGAAATGTTCGTTTCGGGTCATAAAAAGTTGTAACCTCGGGGAAAAAGTTGTAACCTAATTTATTTAAATTTTCAAAAATTGCGGATATTTTTTTTCAAAGCGTTGTATCTCGACAAATTTGAATCCTTATCTCCAAAACCGTCAAGCACAAAAAATGCCGTTCACTTTTGTTATTACCTCAAAAATGTTAAAAAAAAAATAAAAAAATCCAGTTTACTAAAACATTTTTTGTTGCAAATTCGAAACGATGGGTTGAAATGTCATTTAATTCGTTTCATTTTAAAAAAATGTTATAAATCTACAATGGGAACTTGAAATTCAAGAGTAAATCAATGAATTTGAGTTTCAAAGCTCCAGAGTTCTGAATCATTATCATTATTTTATTTCAAAATTCAATTCATATTTAGAATTGAAACTCTTCTACGATAATTAACAATGAAAAGTGATTGCATCGATGAAAACATCGCAATATTTTTGAATCACTATTCAGTAAAAAGTACCAGAACAATAAAAAAAAAAGTAAACAACCTGGGAATAAGTGAACAACCAATTTTTTTTAAATATAATAATCATTTCTAAAATCAGAATCTTGAGTATAACTGATGTCAAAATCGCGAAAACTAATCATTAGTTTCAGAATAATGCTGTAGTTTTTCAACATTTTCTCCTTGTTGATAGAAATTCAGTTTTGAATATCAAATTAGAAATGAGATTAAACTAATTTTGGAGATAGATTCTAGTTCCACATTATCAAAATCAAAATTGTATTTCTGTCTTTATATTTTGTATTCTGTGTCAAGTTTAGGATTCTTGATTTTCAGTTTAAGTTACACTAGTTTAAAAAAAAACGTGAACTTTATTAACCGACCTATGTTTTCAATGTTAAATCGGGGCCTTTTCCAAATCCGAAATTCTAAAAAATCTCAGTAGAACAGTTTTTAATTTATGCTCCAATTTATAAAGAGTAGAAAAATTTAAAAAAAAATATCCTAATCGGTTGAAAATTTAAAAAGTTAAGGTTCATTTACTAAATTTTCAAAAATCTTAAGTTTGAACCTGGCGATGAAAGCATATACAAATCTGGCTTTTTTATCGTAAGGGTATAGATCACAGCTACAAATTTAAGAACTTCACGACACTTGGGATTTAGTCCAATAAATAATACTTTATTTTACGAAACTTTTGACTACAAGTTTATTCTGAATTCACTTTATATTATAAACGTGATCGGCTTGTTCGACGTTTGGTAGAGAAGAGAAAGGGAATCAAAAAATGCTTATCATTATATGCAAAAAAAAAAACTGAATTTTTATGTCAGGAGCTCAAATTACTTTAGAAGAGATGGATTCTAGAATTCACTCTAAAATGTAGTACACTAATTCAAAATCTTGTACGTTACAAAGGGAAAATGAAAAGTAATTTTTCCGAAATTGAAAATTTAAGATCAACCAAAAGAAGCGTAGAAGTGGAAAATCTGACTCAAACCTACAAGAGCAACTTATCCTAGAGTGGCAGTAGTTATCTATAGAAATCGTTATTCAGTGCCATACTCAGTTCAACGATCGATTGATCAATTAATAACTTTTTTTCTAATCATGAAATTTAGTAGACTTTACATTTTAAAATTTATCTCAATTATAATTGTGGCAAAAAGGTCTTTAAGATTTTCTCAGTTTTCTAATTCGTTGAATACAGAGAAAAGTTTCACTATCGGCAACAGTCATCTCCAGGTCTAATTTTCAACCCCCATCAACGTGCCAATTGGTCAATATTTGTCCCATCCAGGCGACAGTGTTCATTTGTCAGCCATTTCCCCCCATCCTCTCTGCGCCGCCGCCAATAAAAAAGACATTCCAAACCCATTCAACGCCGCTGCTGACTCTGGCGGCATTCTTCTCAAAATTAAGAAAATGATGAGCAACAGAAGTAGAAGAAACTATCTCGCCCTAGAAGGAGAAGCAGCAACGAAGCAAAATACTATGCTTCTCACGTTTGCGATTCGATTTCTGGCCTAGATGCGAACAACCCGGTGCGCGTATTCCTAAAATGGGGAGAGAAAAAAAAGTCAAGCGAAATGTATGGACTCCCATGCTTCCACCCTCACTTATGTAGTCGACAATCAAATTCCAAACACTTCCTCCCTCAAACATTTAAAAGGACGCAGGGACCCGCAATATCGGAGAGTCCCGGACTGTATGCTGCTGTTGCTGCTGCTAGGGACAATTTTCAGGGAGCGAGAACATATAGGAGGACAACATATAACGAACGAATATCCTCCGCACATTGTTGCAGGATAATTTATTGGGTGATAATATCGTGTCGTCGTTCGTGGGCTGCCGGAGGATCCGGTGATTGTGGAAGCAAATTTTGGAAAGCAAAAAAAAAATGGAACAAAACCAAAAGGGCCCAAGCCAACAGCCCGGTATTTCAAGTTTTTGTTTTCGTTCCGGCCTAGGCTGGTGTTATTTTATTTTTAAACAAATTGCCCGAAAGTGGTCATCAAAAAGCTGGCTTATTTACGACTACGGGACGGTGATTTTTCGTTCCGGGTCTGGAAAATTTGTTGACTGCATTGGCACGGTTTTGTGTTTTTTTTTTGGTTTTTGTTGTCGTTTCTGTGCTGCTTTTGGGAGGTGGGAGAATCGGTCCTTGTTGACCAATAGTTTAACATGTTTATGAGAATAAGCCCTGATATCAACTTTTTTTTTGTTGATATTGCAATTTACCATAGTTTGTTACAGTTAAAGGCTACTCACGCATGGAAAAATAGAAAGATATGATTAAGGCCGCAAACAAAATTGTTATTAACTTTCATCGAAAACGGTTTAATTTATCGTTATTCCAAATTTATCGAGCATAGTTAGGAAAAACGATAACTAACTATCTATCTAACTGTAGCTTCAATTCAGATAACGAGATATAGACTGATAAATTTTGAGATTGCTCGTTAAATCGTGCAACTCTCCACCATATCAGAAATAATCGTAGTTCTCAATCACTCTCTGGAGCCACTTATTTGGTTTCAGCAAATAAACGAACCTATTTTTATGTTAAATCTCATCCAAAATTAAAAATTGTCAATAGTTTTTCTTTCTCATAACGACCTAGAAAAGTCATCATTTATACAAGATTAGAAGATTGAATTAAAGAAGGTTTTTAAAAATCCCTCAAGGCGATAAAGTTGTCTAAAAAATCAGTCACTATATTGTTGCTTTATTCTTGATACACTGGTTTCAAGATTTTCATGATTCTCTATTGACATTCAAGTGTTGGAAGATAAGTTCTTCAGACAGTGTAACATTGGACAGTGTAAGTTCAACTATCACCATGGCCGTAGGAAAGGGAGGGGGGAGGGGGGCTGGAGGTAAACCCCCAGAAGGGTAAAAATGCCAAGCGCAATGTTCTTCTCTAAACTCAAAATTTCAAATTCCTTATCAAATTTTGATAAACAACCAAAACGATTCGAGAGTAACGATCTCGGCTCAGAAATAAAGTTAAAAGCTGAAAATCTAATCCTGGGTTCACAATTTTACTACAGTCTTTTTTTTTAATTTTCTCACTTGAAATTTAGTCCCAATTATCGAATTTCTATAACATTAGAATCAGCTTGTCAGATTGCCAAGGTTTTGCCAGATTTTTTCCACTTTACTTGAAAAATCAAACAAAAGCTTGTAAAATTAGGTATAAATCATTTAATTTTTTTTATAATTATTTTGCGGCTATATTGGTGAGGGCTAAAGAGTTGAAATGAAAGACACATCCATAACCATCTATAACTAATCAATAATTAATTAAATGTAGTGCCTTCTCTACCAGGTACTTCTTCTTCAATACAGTTAATTGGTGCGGGACAAAGAATTTAGTTCGTGGTCAAGCTTCTATTTTATATGCTTTTCACTCTTCACCACATAAGAATTTTCTTCTGATATTCTTACCGTTTTTCATGTCAAGTCTTTAACCCTCACTGATAAAGCCGCAAAAAAAATCAATAATTCACAATGACTTCTGATTCTAAAATAGTTTTAGATATCACTAGGAAAGGACAAGACCAAAAGCCGAACGTCGGGCGAATTCTAAATTTTGTATTTGCTTTCTTTTGACTGCAATGATAAAAAAATAAAGAAAAAAATGAGCCTTTCAAATTATGTTTTGTACTTTCAAATTGGTTGTGAAATCATCTCATGACCGTTTTCTTGGCAGTTTGAAATATCTTTTAAAATTGACTGATGTGTTTCGATAAAAAAATCAATATTATGATGGTTTTCTAAAAAAAATTGGATAACGGCAGATATTGGGCAAAATAGCTCGGATTCGCACGACCCGGATATTTGCGGAAAAAATCTGGTAAGCTTATGTCAAAATCAATCCGGATTTTGTGGTTCCATTTTTTATAAAAACATTGAAATTCATTTTTTTTTGAGATTTTTTAAACACCTGGATTTGGAATTTTTACTGTTAATTCTTATGCAGAACTAGAACTTGAGAAAGCTTCACAATTCACAATTTTCATTTTCATTCTCAAGACACAAATTTTGATTTTTTGGTTTAAAACCAATAGGAACAAACAATTGTTTACAAAAATATAAATTCAGATTCAAAAATGACAAAAATGACAAAATTGACAAAAAATAAGAAAAAAGAACAAAAAAGAACAAAAATGACAAAAAAATGACAAAAATGACAAAAATGACAAAAATGACAAAAATGACAAAAATGACAAAAATGACAAAAATGACAAAAATGACAAAAATGACAAAAATGACAAAAATGACAAAAATGACAAAAATGACAAAAATGACAAAAATGACAAAAATGACAAAAATGACAAAAATGACAAAAATGACAAAAATGACAAAAATGACAAAAATGACAAAAATGACAAAAATGACAAAAATGACAAAAATGACAAAAATGACAAAAATGACAAAAATGACAAAAATGACAAAAATGACAAAAATGACAAAAATGACAAAAATGACAAAAATGACAAAAATGACAAAAATGACAAAAATGACAAAAATGACAAAAATGACAAAAATGACAAAAATGACAAAAATGACAAAAATGACAAAAATGACAAAAATGACAAAAATGACAAAAATGACAAAAATGACAAAAATGACAAAAATGACAAAAATGACTGGCGACTTCGGGTGGCGATTCCATTGTAAACGGCCACATCTCGAATTGCGTCTCAGGTTTCTGGCTGCTATTCACGAAATGAATGCAACATTGTTGCTGCTGGGTTGGCTGGGTGCGCGAGCTCGGTCGTTGAGTCCGCGCCATCGTTGATAGCACATTTTGTGCTGACAAATTTGATGTTTGTTATTTCGACCACAGTTTGGTCTTACTGTTTCCTATTTTCCTTCGCGGCAAGTAGCACATTAAGTGCTGACGTACCACTTCGGATGTTGTGGTAACTTCTGCAGCTATGCAGGGTTACCTTAACCGCTCCATTTTCTCCCCCCTTTGGAGCGAAGTCTGTCGCTCCAAACATTGCTACTCATAGCCAGGGGTGGTGGGTCTTCTTCGTTTTCAGGTACTGACCCTTGCTCGCGTACTTCATGGTGTGGTTTATTCACTATTTCTGAAGAATCAAATTGAGATGGTTCGACTGATTCGCCTACTTGACTTTCGGTAATGTCGATGAGCAGTGGTGCCAAAGCCCGAACATTTCGTGTGTAGATACCTGAAGCTGTGCGTACCGTTGCTACCCGCACAACTCCATCCTTTCCGGGTTTGGTGTGAGTTACGATTCCCATGGGCCACTTTGCCACGGGGTTGTTATCGTCTCCAATCAATACGATTTGACCTGGCTTCAAGTTAGGTTGCCTTTTTGTCCACTTGAAGATACAGCGCAAATGCTGCAAATATTCATTTTGCCATCTACGCCAGAATTGTGCGGTTTGGCGTTGAATGCGCTTCCAGCGCATAACTAAGTTTTGCTGTTCTAAGTGGCTTGCCGGGATGGGTATAGTAGTCATGGCTCTTCTATTAGGAAGTGCCCTGGTGTTAAAGGTTCCGGAGCTCCGGCGTCGGAGAAAATTGAGGTCAGCGGACGTGAATTCATTATCGCTGATACTTGGTAGAACACCGTCTGAATCTCCAATATATTAAAGCTGGATCCACGAGCGGCTGCGGTGAAGAGTCTTTTGGCCACTTTTATGTTGGCCTCCCACAGACCTCCGAAATTAGGGCTTCTCGGAGGGATGAAGGAAAAGCGTATTCCTTCCTCAGCTGCTATCCCTATGAGTTCGTTTTGGAACAACTCCGAGTTATATACTTTGCTCAGTTCTGCAAGTTCGCGGCTGGCTCCGACGAAGTTGCGGCCGTTGTCGGAGTATATCACCTCCGGTGTACCCCGCACTGATACAAACCGTATCAAGGCGGCTAAGAAGGCCCCGGTGGATTGATCCTCCACCACCTCGATATGCACTGCTTTGGTCGAAAAGCACACAAACAGGCAGGCGTAAACGGTAAGCCCCATTTTCGCCCGCTGACTTGGCAGCACTTGGAACGGCCCGCACAAGTCTACGCCAGTATGAGTGAACGCTGTAGAGGGATTCACTCTGGGCCGTGGAAGCTGGCCCATCATTTGCTCGAATCTGCGAGGCCTTGCCCGTACGCAGAGTACGCATTTTTGAAGGACGGATTGGGTTGTTTTCCGCAATCCCTTCATCCAATAGCTTCGTTGAAATTCGGCCAAGACTATTTCCAGACCGGCGTGGTTATTGGAGCGATGTAGATGCACAAGGATGATTCGTGCAAACGGATGCTCCCTCGGAATGAATATTGGATGTCGCTGTTCTTCAGGCAAGTCTGCTAAGTTTAACCTGCCTGTTACTCGAATGAGGCCACCTGCCAGCATAGGATTGAGGTGCTGCAGGGGGCCCTGCTTTGTAGGAATGCCGTGTAAACCGATGCTCTTCAGCTCTTGTCCTAGGCAGACGGATTGCATATTTTTGATGACTAGATGTAGTCCTGCTTCCAGCTCTTCAACAGTTAGAGGGCCGGTCATGGTTTGTAGGAGTTGTTCAGAATTAATAGAACTTGTAGCTTTTGCCTTAAAATTGCTTATGGCGCGCTGTATTAAGGCGAAATGCCTTCTGGTCCTTCGGAAAGAATTGCAGTACTTGTAACTCTGGATATAATCTTCTGGGTCAGGATCATGCAGAGTGTGGTCGATGGTCGGCGCTTGCTGAATTGCGCATACTTGAATTTCTGGATGTACCTCTAGTGCATACGGGGTGGCATGCAGCCACAGCTGCTTCTTGGTGGTCAACAGTTTCCTCACTGAGATTCCTCTGGAGATCACATCCGCTGGGTTCTGGTAGGTGGGGATGTACCTCCAGCTCATCTTGTTTGTTAATTGTTGAATGATTTTCACACGATTTCGAACATACACCTCGGCGTGTTGATCGTTTGCGTGTATCCAGGACAACACTACTTGCGAGTCGCACCAGTAGTGAACCTTGTTAATGTGTTGTGGTATGATGCCGATCACGCGGCTCATCAACTCTGCCAACAATTTGGCTCCAATTAATTCCTTTCGAGGAAGAGTGAGATCCTTCATCGGGACTACACGCGACTTTGCACAAAGCAGGTTCATGGACTTGTTACCTTGCGTGTCTATGGCAAAGGCATAAATTGCGCCTCCATAAGCGCGAATAGAAGCGTCCGAGAAACCGTGCAGCTCCAAGTGTGCTACGTTACTCGGGATGGCTCCACTGGATGTAGCAATGTGTGGTGTGCTTCTCCGCATTCTGAACACCGCTTTTTGGATGAACACTTTTGGACGGAGTGTCCCCAAGACAAACAATTGAAACACCGACCGGCTCTTTTGGTCCTATCCCATCTTTGCGGTACAGGCAGCGCTTTGAATTCGGTGCAGTGCCAGATCGCGTGCCCTTTCTCATTGCACGCGAAACAGGATTGCGGTTGCGTTTTGATTTCCCTACGCTGGGGTTGGGTGATGGCAGCTGCTGCTACCGTCTTGGTGTTGCGCGATTTCGATTCGTCGATATCGGTTCGGCACGCTAATTGGTTGGCTCGCTTCTCCAACTCTTCCTTGAATTCTGTCCAAGTGTAGACACGATGTATGTCTAATCTCTCCTCCAGCCTGGATGCGGTTTCCGAATCCAGACGGGATTTTGCTAGACTTACTAGCATTCCATTCGCAACACAGTCCAGTGTCGCTGTTTTATCCTTTTGTATCTGCTTTGCAGCGTGAACTGTAGTGTCCACGGCATCGATGAGGCTCATGATGGACTTAGCGCATGGCACATTTATTTTTTTAAATTTGATCAGTTTTACGAAGTATCCTTCGTATGCAATTCGCTTTTTGTAAAAGCGCGTCTCTAGGAATGCGAGTCACTTTTCAATTTACTGCTTTTTCTTTCGTTTAGCTCTCCCCCCGACGGGAGAAGCTACACAAGTCTCGCCGCGTTTGTTTTATTTATTTTCACGATGGTGCAGTGGCACCAAGACACATAATCACACACTGATTTCACTTTCGTTGATTGGATTCTCCCCCCGACGGGAAACACTACGCGCGCAGCGAGCGAATTTTCAACTTTCTTCTTTGCACTAATCACACGGTTAGCCACACAGGTGCGTGTGAGCTCAATTAAAACATAGACGGCGGATTCAAAACGTTCCACGCTAGCCTCTCGCTGATTGATTCGGCTAACCTCACCAGTTCGTCAGTAAATCTTTTTTCGTAACCTCTTACAGCCGCAGCTCCGGCGGCTAAGTTGAACAGGTGTGAAACGATGATTGTAATGGCTGCGCCTTCTTCTCGCGATCGACACGGCCTAGCCCTTACAGACTCTTCGATTTCCACTAACTGAGCGTAGTACTTAGAGTACAACACGTCGTTGCACAAATTTTGATTCATTTCCACCAGTGGGAGACTTGCACTTTTGTTTTCACTTATGATTGCCTACACTTAGGTTACACTTTATTTATCGTTGCCATTTTGGCACACCGAAACACTTTGAATGTTTTTTTTTTTTCAGTCCGTTCTCCCCCCGACGGGAGAATTTACAATTGATAGGCGTCGTTGCCTAAACCTGAAGTGATCGCACGTGCGATCACGTCGGGGTCACCATTGGTCCAGGCAGAAAAAGCCTGATTAGAAATTAAGGTAAAACCCCGCTCCCGCAAGGGTTTAACACAGAAATGTCATCGGAACAGAAACGCGACACAACGGTTAGAGAGACTTAAAAAGACTGGAATTTATTTTACTGTATCATACAGAGTTGTTTAAAGTTTGCTGACGCAGCTTCGTCGCTGCGCCCTCCAGTTGTTTCAGGCGTCGCGCATTCCTGCGCCAACGCCAGACGATGACGATGATGATCGCCGCGATGATGAACAGGGCGTCCACAGAGTAGCCCACAATGTTGTGAGTGGAGATGTTATTCTCCACGGCGACTTCGGGTGGCGATTCCATTGTAAACGGCCACATCTCGAATTGCGTCTCAGGTTTCTGGCTGCTATTCACGAAATGAATGCAACATTGTTGCTGCTGGGTTGGCTGGGTGCGCGAGCTCGGTCGTTGAGTCCGCGCCATCGTTGATAGCACATTTTGTGCTGACAAATTTGATGTTTGTTATTTCGACCACAGTTTGGTCTTACTGTTTCCTATTTTCCTTCGCGGCAAGTAGCACATTAAGTGCTGACGTACCACTTCGGATGTTGTGGTAACTTCTGCAGCTATGCAGGGTTACCTTAACCGCTCCAATGACAAAAATGACAAAAATGACAAAAATGACAAAAATGACAAAAATGACAAAAATGACAAAAATGACAAAAATGACAAAAATGACAAAAATGACAAAAATGACAAAAATGACAAAAATGACAAAAATGACAAAAATGACAAAAATGACAAAAATGACAAAAATGACAAAAATGACAAAATGACAAAAATGACAAAAATGACAAAAATGACAAAAATGGCATTAAAAAAAGCAAAAATGGCATTAAAAAAAAGCAAAAATGATCTTAATAAATTTAATAAATGGACAGAAAAGTAAAAAATTGCCTTTTAAACCAAATCTTTAAAGATATTTTAAATGACATTTCAGTCAATTTCAATTTTGTACACAAGATTTGAAGTTCAACAGTGGACAGCCATTAAAGACATCTCTGGAGCCATCATCAGTCCTTTTTTTGCGGAATCGCTGTTATCTTCTATTTTTTTAGTTTTTCTTGTTGAAATTTTCTCTTGAATAAAAAGTTATATCTTCTTGTAAGTTCAAGAAGAACAAACAAAAATTTTATTCATTTTACTATTATTTGTGTGTTCAAAAACGACCCAAACTGGAAGGACTTAAAATAGTTTACATACACATTTTGTATTTTACAGATTCTTTTCCAGTCAAGTTACAAAACGTTTTCATTAAAAAAAACATATATTATTCCAAAGCGTTTGAAAAAAAGTTGGGGAATGTGGAGAAACTCATTCCAATTTTAATTTTTAGTGCTAACTGACCCGGTGAGTTTTGCTACCCCTTCCATGAAAAAAAAACAAGTTCGTTGGGAGTATTATTAAAATATACTTCCTTTTAAATTTAATTTCAACATTACTCAAAAGCAAACTATTTTTCATGGCATATGAGATTTTAGAATGCCTTGAGTCTCAACATTACTTGAAGGTTCAAAGGCTGAAGTAGCCACCCTTAAGAAAAACAAATAGGAGGAATCTTCAATGCAATAAATAACCATTTAAATTTAAAATAAATTGCCCCTTTTTTAAGCGGTAGGAGTTTTTAAATACAAGCCAATTTGAACTAAATTAAAAATGTGTCAAACTTATGAAAACACATAGAAATTAGTTTGTTCATAAATTGTACGATACATAAATTGTATATGAGAGTCTTCTTTTATTAAAATGGGAAGCGTCTATCAATACAATAAATATGTCATCTAATTTTGCTAACACTTATTTGTCAACTCAATAAATCATCTTATGAAGTCAAAACGTTAACGATTATCAAATTTTAACAAAAATCTTTCGAAGATCGCTAAAATTTTATAATTGTATAATTTTGTATGGGAGCTCCCCTTTCTTGAGGTCGGAGCGGTTTGAAAGTCTCCGACCCCAACAACATTTTCATACGAAATTTCACATTGATCGGCTCAGTAGTTTTCAAGTCTATAAGGAGAAGACAGACAGACAGAAAACATTTATTTTTATATACATTTTCAGTATTCATTACATAACACGAAGAAAATATTTTCTAAACATTTAAACGACATGTTTTCCTGACCACCAATAAGAAGCACTTTTGTAGAGCTGAAATTTTTTTTTTAAGCTTAAGGGTAATTTGATTTTTTTTCCAAGGTGCTCTTAATATTTGTTTGCTAAGAAGTAAAAATCAACAATTTAAAAGTTTTGATGTCATTGTTGAGACTGTTTGCTCTTCATAGCACATGAAATCAACTTTGTAATGACTGTGTCAATAGTTAACTGGATATCATCAAAAGAATCAAGAATAATGTCAAGTAATGTTTACAGAAATTTAAGTGACAGGCGAAGCATATTTCTATTTTAATTAAAATAATATATAAAAAGTGCGAAATGAGAATTGTAACATTATGTGTTTTGCTTGTGAAAATATGAATGATTGAAAATCACCAAAATTTTCTTATAAAATTTGTTTGAATTGAATTTTTTAAAAAACAAAATAAATAGTTTGGTAAAGAATTACAGCTCAAATATCAAATTCCTAAAAGCAAGAGGAGCATATTTTTAAACCCTCTTTTAAAATCTTTGAAACCATTGATGCATTATAATTCATTTTTACACAATAAATTTTTAGAAATAATCTTGATTTTGTTGAAAAACACAAGTGGTACTATTCTTAATTCGCACCTTTTTTCCGTACTTTTTGTCCTCAACGCCAATTGCAACGTCCAAAAAAAAGTTAACTTCTGTTTGATTTATTCGTTAAACAATTCAAAACAAATTGCAGAAGAATGTTTTGATGATTTTCATTCATTCATATCTTAACAATCAAATTCTTATTTCACTCTCTGTAGAACTACTTTTTTCTGAAATTACCACCGTTTCTTAAATGTCAAATTCTGTCCAAAATCAATATGAACTACTTTTCAAAAATTTATTTTAAAAATATCTGGTGTTAAAAAGTTCACATAAAGTAATCATTTGCACTCTCACCATACCCCATGGATGATGGAGCTAGAAACAAATTATTCTAAATTGATTGAAGATTGATTTCACTTTAAGAAAGTAATTTTTAAGAGTCAGGAAATATTCGCCACATTCTCTTCAATTTCGTAGGTATATCTAAGTGCTTAGCTGTAGTAACTTAAGAATTTTTTTGGTTAGATTGTTCATAAAGATAAATTTACTCAAAAACTACAGGATACAGTACATATCTGTTCTATTACTCTCTGGAGCCACTACTTATTGATTTCTATTTTTATTTTGTTTATTTATAGAGGATTTTAACCAACATGGTCATTCGTCCTCTTAGGAGATTAATAACATTTACAAAACTACTTATTGATAGGTGTCACTGGTTTGTTTGCGGCACAATACAATCCTTATTTTTTGGGGGGTATCTGGTTGTAAGAATACGTTTTTTTGCCTGATCCTGACCAGCTAGTTATTTAGGCAAAAATTAGCATTTTATTCAAAATGTTTAAAGAATGCACAATGGGGAAAACAGTGTTTAAACCGTGAAGAAATTCAGTATCATCCCTTCTACACAAAACAAATCTATGAAAAAGTACTTTTCGTTAGTGAAAATTTCCAAAGAAGCGATTTGACATAGTTTCAGACGCCGCAGGAGCTTACGAGCGTAGTTATGGTGCCTTTTTAACCCCTAATTCCCCTATATGTTGTAAACAATCCAGAAAAAAAACCCTATTAAGTTTTGAAAACTTTGAACAAAAATAGACCAATCTTGTGTAATTTTTTCTGAGAAATCGAATGGAGGCTGTTTAAGCTACCGCACGTTGGGGAAAATGGAGTTATGGCTGTTTTTACTCTCAATTCCCCTGTATTTTTCAATAATCGCAGAAAAACGCATGTTCGGACTTCAAAAATTTCAACCAAATTAGACGAATCTTATGTAATTTTTTTTCAAGGAGTCGAATGAAGGCTATTTGAGCGACCGCACGCTTCAGATAATGAAGTTATGGCTATTTTACCCTAAATTCCCTTACATTTTTTAAATTGTTAAAAAAAAAACGCATGTTCGGACTTGAAAATTTTGAACCAAACGGGACTAATTTTGTGTGATTTTTTGCGAGCAATTCAATGAAGGCTGTTTGAACCACCGCACCATTCGGAAAAGGGAGTTATGGATGTTTTTGGCCTAAATTCTCCCACATTTTTCAATTATTTAAAAAAAAAAAGCATGTTCGGACTTGGAAATTTTGAACCAAATTGGACGAATGGTTGAAAAAATTACGTCACCAAGCTCGTAAATCTACGATCAAGAACCCAAAAAAATGTTTAAACTCTTTTTGTGTCTTGCTTGTTTCGGCAGTCAAAATGTGTGATGAACGTTCCACCGAAGTCTGAAGTCCAACTATTTACCCTCGTTTTGAGTTCTCAATCGCAGCGAAAAACAAATTGTTGTTCTTTGGCATCCCTGTTGCCAACAAACTGTCAAACTAAATGTTTACTCTCTCCTACAAAAATCAAACAGGAGAAGAGTAAACTCTGTCTGATGACTGTCATGTGTGTTGGTGAAATGGGTGGAATATCCCACGACGCTTTTCCGCGTACACACGTTAACGGAAAAACGGCTCCAATAAATGGTGGCAGTCAGTCACTCATTGTGTAGTACTCATTTTCGAAGTCTCTCTCTCTGGTTTGAGTGAGTGCACTACGACAGCGGGTTTTTGGTAGTACAAGAGTACTACCAGACCAGAGCCAGGACCTTCCAGAGCCAGCGGAGCAACGGGCTACTGTCAGATGCCAGTTTGCCTCCGTTAATCCAGGAAGTGTAGTTCCCCTCTCGCGGACGACGAACGAAAGGCCAGTTTCGCCTTTTCTGATGTCTGAAAATATGTGTGACTGAATTTTGTGGAAACTGGAACACTTCAAATCGACTAGGAAACTGCACTCTTTAGCAGCTATCTACTACTTTCAAGTTCCTCTTTTAGTGAAAATTCGGTGCGCGAAATTGTGAGTGAGTGAATGATTTTGGAAAGCAATTTTCGAGGGAAAAATCGTCGTCGGGAAAACGGATTTTTTCCCTTCGCACATACGACGACGACGACGACGACGGTGTCTGCCCCTGGTGTGTTGTAGTATCTCGGGTCGGTCCATGTTTGTGAGGAGGCTCTATTTTTCCTGCTTCTCGTTAAGTGAAAATTTTGTGCTAGTGTGAGTGCGTTCACGGGACCAGCAGTAGCAGGGTGGAAGTGAAAATCGGGAAAAACCTTCCCGGATTGGTTCTGGTCGCCTCGCCGCGCCGCGATGGGAGTTTTTCGTTCCTGAAGGAAGAAGGAGCCGTGAAAGAATTCTGTGTGTTGTGCTGCTGTCATCCCGAGAATTGATTTTTTTTCCTGTTCCTTTCGGTTCCCTGTCTGGATGGCTGGTTCCGGAATCTGCCTCCTGCCGTGATTGGTGCCATTCGAGGGGAGTGTTTCGGAAAGACCGATCCGGACCGGTTTTTGCTGGTCCGGATGTTGCTCGATGGGATGATCTGAGCAGGATGTGTCCCTACGGTGGACAACAGCGGACAGTAGCAGCAGACTGACAGAGGCAGAAGCAGCAGGAATTATCTGTTCCGAGAATCGAGAGCAATCAAAAAAGTGCCACCGAAAAGGGCCAGGAATTTACTCCCAGCGAAACGAGCTGTGTATGTTGAACCTTGGAATATTAACTACTTGCTAGAGTGTATCTTCTTCTTGTGACTGGAAGAGTGTTTGGCCAAGTTTCGTATTTTGTTGCCCTTTTTTATTTTCTCAATGTTTTATTTATCGAAGCTTTGGCAGGAAGAGGCAAAAAGTGCGTGCCGTGTCTATTTTCTTCCTTCGCATTCTCACTCTCTGGTTCTGAATCGTGTGTTGCCCCAGTTCTATCGGTGGTTCTCCAACGGCAATTTGTGTCCGTGGTAGAACTTGAAGAAGGAAAAACGCGAGTGTAAAGCCAATGTAGCACCGCCGTTTGGTGGGCTTGGCTAGTGTGGAGAAAATCGCAAGTGGGAAGCAAGACTCGGATCGATTGCTTCCCCATCTCCCAAAAATAGAAAAACAGGGCCACAAAAAAGGATTAAAATAGCAGCGGCCATCCACCCTTTTTCTTAAAGAAAAAAGAAACGAGAAAACCCTTCGACCCAACGACCCCGAGGAAGCAGGGAGCTGGTGTTCCGGTTCCCTCGCAAAAACGGATCACCTTTGCTCTGGCCGGTGCCAGTGCCAGCAGAAGCAGCAGGAGGATAACCCGGTGGAAAACTCGGATCAGCCCACGCAAGGCCAACAGCATCAGCACCAACATCATCCGTTGGACGACTGCTGCCATGCCTTGCTGCGACTGAACCAGAACTTCTACCCGCAGATCTCCGGTGGGTTACAATCCTGCTTCGGGCTGCTAGCACCGAACCGGGCGACGAGGGCAGACGATCCGCTTCTGATCGTCGGAACACCCGGTGGAGGCAACGACGGAGGCTTTGGAGGTTCCCTGGCAGCTGGCGCCGGCAGTGGACTGAACGGAAGCATCGAGTACTACTACAGGACCGAGGCACCGGTTCCGACGGCGCCACCCTTCGTTAGCTCCGTCAGCAGCAGGGCCAGGTTGGTTGGAACAAATTTTCAAATATCAGACTTGTCCTGCTCCTATTGAAAACTGCCCAATCAGTATCTTCCAAGCAATAAGGAAAATATACTTAAACTAACAAAAAAATTTGGTCCGGAATGCATATTCTGACTAATATCTAATTTTGGTTCTCCAGATTCCAAATTCAGACTGACAATTTCAATCAAAATTACGGTCCGGATTTTTAATTCTTATTTTTAAATTAAGATAAACGTAGAAAATAATTTAAAATCAAATTTTTAATTGTCAATTTTAAGCTACCGCGTTAAAAATTCCTTAATCCCAAATTCTGAATATAGCTTGGTTTATATTTGTAAAATCTGCACTCAGAATCCTAAATTGGTAAAGGTTATTATCAATATTGATTCTAAATAATGATTCTGGATTTTTTTGTTTTGAATCTGAGTCTTGAAGGTGAATAAGTTTTGACACGTTCGTCACCAAGCATCACCCACTCCGAAAATCTCCAACTTTGGAAGGCCGAAACATCAACAGGAAATATCGTTTTGGCTAGAGAACGGAGAAAAATTTGATTACAATCCGAGATGATTTTGAATAAAATATATATCTCCAAATTTGTGTTTTAACTTTTCAAACTTAAACGTATTTTTACACTTTTTGCGATTAACGTGTTAATTCCTTAGAGAAAAATAAATGTTAATGTCTGAATCGCTTTAGTTTTAAAAGCTGAAGTTGGTTTTTTTGCTTCGTAACAAAATTAACCTAAAATAGTTTCTGTATAATTTCCATGTGTTCGTTAAAAGTTCTCAATTTTATTCTTTAAAGACTTATTGGAGAGCGTTGAACATGACTTCTGAAAGTAAATAACATTATTTCTCCGTTTACGAGTCTCAAAAGTCTCTTCTAAATCATATCTTGGATGGTAAAAGTTTAACTAAACTCCTACTAATTTTCAAACATATTCAGCTTTGACGGAACTGGTTTTAAAAATCATTTAATGACATGGGTTTACAATAATTCCTTGATAGAATGGGTGTCAAAATTTTTAACCTTTTTGTTTATTTAGAATTGTAAATACAAGGTTTGAGAATCAAATCTCGGAGTACAGACCCCAAATTCAAAATAAATTTTAAGAAACAGTAATGGATATTTACGCAAAAATCTGAAAAAGAAATTTGATTGTTTGTATAGTATTTTGAATAGCATAAAAAAAACAACAAATGTGGAACATTGAAATTTACAGTCCTGATTGTAAGAATCAAGATTTAAAATGAAGATAAAAATAAAATAAAACATTTAAATAGTATTCAAAAAAATTATATTTGGAACGTAATTTCTAGTCTCCTCATTACATTATTAATCTATAAGCTTATTAATCTTTCGATAAAAAAGATACAGAAAGATAAAAGATTTACAGTAAGGGGTATTTAGAATTATAATCCTTAGGAAACGTTAATAAATGAAACGCTAATTTCCGGATACACTTAAGATTTGGATTAATTAACTTCAAATTTAACCTAGTTCTCCCTCTTTTTGAAAAATAATCGATAACGGCGCCGGCCACGTCTTCGTAGTCAATGGGGATAAATGGAAGGAATATACGTACGTAAGATACTCTTTTGTTCAACTAGCAACCCCTTGCAATGGAATTCGACAATACGTCTTCGAATCCATTTTCAAGTATCTCAGGAAGGGTTGTGTTAGTAAAGAGAGGTGTAGATCAGGATCCATTTTGGTAAACGGTGCGATCATAGATTTTTCTTTACCTTCTATGCTCCTAGATAGTTCCTATTGAAACTCCTATTGCTTCCTTGAAGGCTTTTATCAATAATCAAATTTTGATGGAAATTATAACCTAATCACTTAACGACTGTAAAAATAAACCAACAATGATCACTAAAATTTCCCATAAGAGATTGTATTTAGGGTCTTGATAATGCTAGCTTTTTTCCCTCAATGTGGTTCCTATGAAATCAATAAATTAGCAAAACCACTAAATTTTGAATTAAATATTAGGGCACAAATATAAAAAATTACAACAAAAATTCTAAAAATGAAACGTTCTATACAATGCTCTAAATGTTTTAAAATTTCAAGGTAGGAACCAATAGTTCAGATTTAATTTTATGTTATTAATATATGATGAATTTTAAAAGAATTTTCAGGAAGTGCACAGAATTTGAAGACTGTTAAAGAATGTATTACTATAATTGTAGTACTTTAAATTTGTTAATGATTTTTTCTTATCTCGGCTTCGTTCTATTTAACTTTTTAATAATCTATTATTATGTTATTTATTTTAAGATGAAGAATAAACTCGTGGAATTGAAAAATAATCTGTGTTATGCTCTCTGTAAAGTGGTTGTTAAGATGCTTATTGAGTCTACATGCAATACAAAGTAAACGATCTTGATAAAAAAATACTGTACCTTATGAGTTTCTAAAAGACCTATCTTCTAAAAGACCCCTTTTAAGAAAAATGAAAATAAATTATGGGAATAAAGAAACATGTATCTCAAAAAATATATTAGCGAAAACCAACACGAATCTCCCAAATTTTATCGACATATTTTAGTTTTAATAATTTTGACAATTTTGACAATTTTGATAATTTTGACAATTTTGACAATTTTGACAATTTTGACAATTTTGACAATTTTGACAATTTTGACAATTTTGACAATTTTGACAATTTTGACAATATTGACAATTTTGACAATTTTGACAATTTTGACAATTTTGACAATTTTGACAATTTTGACAATTTTGACAATTTTGGACAATTTTGACAATTTTGACAATTTTGACAATTTTGACAATTTTGACAATTTTGACAATTTTGACAATTTTGACAATTTTGACAATTTTGACAATTTTGACAATTTTGACAATTTTGACAATTTTGACAATTTTGACAATTTTGACAATTTTGACAATTTTGACAATTTTGACAATTTTGACAATTTTGACAATTTTGACAATTTTGACAATTTTGACAATTTTGACAATTTTGACAATTTTGACAATTTTGACAATTTTGACAATTTTGACAATTTTGACAATTTTGACAATTTTGACAATTTTGACAATTTTGACAATTTTGACAATTTTGACAATTTTGACAATTTTGACAATTTTGACAATTTTGACAATTTTGACAATTTTGACAATTTTGACAATTTTGACAATTTTGACAATTTTGACAATTTTGACAATTTTGACAATTTTGACAATTTTGACAATTTTGACAATTTTGACAATTTTGACAATTTTGACAATTTTGACAATTTTGACAATTTTGACAATTTTGACAATTTTGACAATTTTGACAATTTTGACAATTTTGACAATTTTGACAATTTTGACAATTTTGACAATTTTGACAATTTTGACAATTTTGACAATTTTGACAATTTTGACAATTTTGACAATTTTGACAATTTTGACAATTTTGACAATTTTGACAATTTTGACAATTTTGACAATTTTGACAATTTTGACAATTTTGACAATTTTGACAATATTGACAATTTTGACAATTTTGACAATTTTGACAATTTTGACAATTTTGACAATTTTGACAATTTTGACAATTTTGGACAATTTTGACAATTTTGACAATTTTGACAATTTTGACAATTTTGACAATTTTGACAATTTTGACAATTTTGACAATTTTGACAATTTTGACAATTTTGACAATTTTGACAATTTTGACAATTTTGACAATTTTGACAATTTTGACAATTTTGACAATTTTGACAATTTTGACAATTTTGACAATTTTGACAATTTTGACAATTTTGACAATTTTGACAATTTTGACAATTTTGACAATTTTGACAATTTTGACAATTTTGACAATTTTGACAATTTTGACAATTTTGACAATTTTGACAATTTTGACAATTTTGACAATTTTGACAATTTTGACAATTTTGACAATTTTGACAATTTTGACAATTTTGACAATTTTGACAATTTTGACAATTTTGACAATTTTGACAATTTTGACAATTTTGACAATTTTGACAATTTTGACAATTTTGACAATTTTGACAATTTTGACAATTTTGACAATTTTGACAATTTTGACAATTTTGACAATTTTGACAATTTTGACAATTTTGACAATTTTGACAATTTTGACAATTTTGACAATTTTGACAATTTTGACAATTTTGACAATTTTGACAATTTTGACAATTTTGACAATTTTGACAATTTTGACAATTTTGACAATTTTGACAATTTTGACAATTTTGACAATTTTGACAATTTTGACAATTTTGACAATTTTGACAATTTTGACAATTTTGACAATTTTGACAATTTTGACAATTTTGACAATTTTGACAATTTTGACAATTTTGACAATTTTGACAATTTTGACAATTTTGACAATTTTGACAATTTTGACAATTTTGACAATTTTGACAATTTTGACAATTTTGACAATTTTGACAATTTTGACAATTTTGACAATTTTGACAATTTTGACAATTTTGACAATTTTGACAATTTTGACAATTTTGACAATTTTGACAATTTTGACAATTTTGACAATTTTGACAATTTTGACAATTTTGACAATTTTGACAATTTTGACAATTTTGACAATTTTGACAATTTTGACAATTTTGACAATTTTGACAATTTTGACAATTTTGACAATTTTGACAATTTTGACAATTTTGACAATTTTGACAATTTTGACAATTTTGACAATTTTGACAATTTTGACAATTTTGACAATTTTGACAATTTTGACAATTTTGACAATTTTGACAATTTTGACAATTTTGACAATTTTGACAATTTTGACAATTTTGACAATTTTGACAATTTTGACAATTTTGACAATTTTGACAATTTTGACAATTTTGACAATTTTGACAATTTTGACAATTTTGACAATTTTGACAATTTTGACAATTTTGACAATTTTGACAATTTTGACAATTTTGACAATTTTGACAATTTTGACAATTTTGACAATTTTGACTATTTTGACAATTTTGACAATTTTGACAATTTTGACAATTTTGACAATTTTGACAATTTTGACAATTTTGACAATTTTGACAATTTTGACAATTTTGACAATTTTGACAATTTTGACAATTTTGACAATTTTGACAATTTTGACAGTTTGGACAATTATGACGTTTTACGAACATATCAACATATTTTCAGTTCGGTCTCAAATAAGAAAACATTATTGGCTTTTTGATTGATCTTAATGTGTTAACACATTAAGGACCACGAAAAAATCTTAACAGAAAAACACCGAAATTCGGCCTTTTATATCTAAAAATACGATCGACCAAATTTTACCGATTCACTATTGTTTGAGTCTTGGTCATTATTGTGTTCAATTTTGTGGAATAAAGTTTCATCATTGAACTTGAAAAATATTTGAGTTATGCTTATAAGAAAAAAAAAACGAGAATTCTTGAATGCTTCAAATTTTAAGCTATCCCCGGAAACTGAAGAAGAAGCATAAACACGCCGAAAAATCTGCATCGATCTCGTCTTTCCCGGGTTTTCTACAACGGGAGAATCAACTATCCTATGACGTACATTTACTCGTATGATTAAAAAAAAACGAACAAAAAAAAAATAAGGTATGCAGACTCAGAGAACGAACAAGAAAAAAACGAGATCGTTTTTCGTCCCTGGTATGGCTATGTACGGTTAGTGTTTTGTTTCAATCTCCTGTTTTTTTCCGATTTTTCCTGCTCACAAAATTGAGCAAACTTTGCCGACGGAACCTGCAGAAAATGGAAACGAAAGCAAGACACACCAGGAGGTAGGCTTCCATGTGTCGTTTGGGGAAATATGGAAATTTATGACAGTTGAACACATATCTCTCCGGTTCGGGATTTTCAATCCAGTCTGCCCCCCGAGCCAGGGTTCTATAACATTTACCTTCCTAGCATCAAAAACAAAATTTTTGCTCCAGCTACTATCAACTACAGTAAGTTAACTGGGTATCAGATATTCGATACACGAGAGATGATGGAATGGTCACCATTTTTCTGGCACAGACATGCAAGAATCAACCTCCTAGTTAGGTCGGACTCGCTTCAGGACATGTGACAAGTTGTTGTTTCCCTCGTTTTTGTTGTTGTTGTTGTTGAAGTTTATTTATTTTAGGAATATATTTTCCAATTGATTTGGACCCGTTAGGAATTTTCCTGCTCTTATCATATCGGTATTCACTCCATTGCGTTCGTTTGTAGCTTCATCGAAGTCATATTAGCATCCGAGATATTTACATAAACCTTCCAGATTCGGGACCATTTTTGAGATTAAACGGCCAATTGACAGCTGTGACCTTTCCGGGCTGATAGTTTCCTGTCATACGTAGGATATTCCCCTATCTTCCACCATGAGTAGAAAATATTGAAACTCACAAATTAGAATTCAATTCGGCGAAACTGTTTGGAAATTGGCTAAATTTTCAAACGAAAACAGAAAGAAAATTCACCGGACACTATTTACTTATCCAAGGTATCAAAGTGGGGAAAAGTTTGCTTAGGCTGCAAGGAAAGAGGTTGTGCAGGGGAAAGAGTAAGTCAATATGAAATTAATTTTCGGGAACATCAAATAGGATTTGTCCTGTTCCTGATAACATATAGTTTTTTTTGGAAAGTAATAACTTCATGGTTATGTTTATTTAGATGTGAAGAGCAAAAATTAATTATTTGGAAATTTATTTCATGGGAAATATTGTTTGCTGAATTTCTGAGAAAGACTCCCAATTATAATTATTGCATTCTACAAGCTACATCATTCTGCAATAGGTCAACAAAAATTTGTTCCTTTTTCTATAACATTCATTAGGCAAATGCAGAAAAAAAACTAACTATGAAACCTGTTGGTAGTGAATCTTTTGACGTTAAGAAATTTTGAATTAAGATACATGGAATTTTTCTTGATTTATCTTGCAAATTGCGCCTCTTGATCTAAAATTTGTCCTAAAGTTTTACCTCAGCCTAGAATATATTATAAAAAAATAACAAAAATCCTATTATTTTTTTTATCGTAGTATTGCGAAATTTAAAATCTAGGAAAAATCTTTTTTATAAAACTTCATTTGAATTTCTTTATAAAAAAATTTGGAAAACATCGAAGACATCTAGACGAAAATTTTTCGATAATTTCCGATTCAAAGATAAACACTAGACTGATGAAAGTCCGGCCAAAAAAAAGTATCAAACCTTTTGAGGTTAGTTTTGGGCCCAAAAGCAATTCTGCTAATTTTGGTGGCTCTAAAATTTGAAATTGGCTGTAGCAAAAAAAAAATCAAAGTTTGTAGGGAAACCAGTATGGAAAAAGTGACTTTTTTTGTTCAAAACATTCTACGGCCTCACTGTTAAACTGAGCTCAAATTACCCTAGCTCAGCGGTCGGCAACCTTTTGAGACAGAAGAGCCAAAAATTGCGAATTAAGGAAATTTCCAGGTTTGAAAGAGCCGCACTTCATTTTATCCTTACTACAAAAAATGGTGATCGCTATGATACATTGCATCCTGATGTGAACTCAGTTTTATCATCCTTCTTCACATCGCCACAAATTTTCGTTGTTTTATTGGCAAACGGAAGCGATTTTCATTCTTCTAAATCAATACATTTTCAAAACGAGTACAGCTTAGTAACGTTGAAATTATGCAGATTTGCCATTGTGACCTGATAAAATTTATCATTTCAAACTTTGGTGCAATTCTTACCTTACACCTATTCCCAGATTAAAAATAGACTTTCGATGTGCTCTGTTGAAATATTAAAATGATGCATTGAATTTTTATATCGTAAAAATGTATACTACAAGAGGTAAAATAATTTTAAAAAAAACAAAACGGTGATTATTTTTTTCTTCAAATTCAACAAATAAGACTTAATTTTTTTTGGTTTTGAACATCAGTTGAAAGCCATTGAGATTCATTTGTTTGTTATGCGCATAAAACTATCATTTCAAATAGATAGATATTTATTGGGCCTTAGATTAAATTAACCAACAAATTTTAATTCATAAATGCTCATTTAACGGATTTTAAAAAAAATTGTCAAAATTTAACCAAATTTAACGATCGGTCACGAGATGTGGTCTGATAATAAGGTTTTAAAATTTCTTTTAATTTTTTTTATTACAAGCATTCTAATTCAGCTTTCTAGTTCTCATTTAAACTTCTGTTAGAATAAAAAAAAGATTTAAAAAATTATATTTTTTTTTAAATTCGGTGTGTAAAGGTTGTAAGAAGACATATAAAAGTTTATGAAAAAATATGCTTCTTTACCAAATAAAGTTGCTCCTTCGAATAAATACCTAAAAATATTCATACTATATATGAATTCTAAAATGAAATCTAGCACTCAGCTCCCGGCTTACAAAAATATTTTATAACAAACCTAAAAATTTTTTTCACTTGAACTTATGTTCAAAATTAAAAAGAAGAACTTAAATTTTTGAAAATTTGTGAAATGCTTTCATGGATTTGAAAAGGAACATTGAGAAAGGGAATTCAATTGGTATTTGAAAAATTTATAAACAAAAAGTTTTAAGAAATAGATTTATAACAAAAACACATAACAATTATTATCAGTATTCAAAGTATTATAAAAATCATCATCTGGTGTTCATATTTGATCAGAACGGTGGTAAAGAAAATTTATTTTTTAAATACTCAATTCAAGAAAAAAAATCTCAACAACATAATCTCAACAGTGAGGACTTTATTTGACGATTAAAAAATGCTCGGTTTTATCCGATTAAATCAGAACAACAAAAAAAAAACAAATTCAACGGAAAACTTCCTTTACCGCCGGAGAAAAATTTCTCGAGGCTTCCAAATGCTATATCAGGCTTTTATGAAAAACATTAACTCTAAATCTCAACTCGGTTGCAAACTGACAAGGTGCTGTTAATTTGTTCTCTACTTGTTTTTTGGTTTCTTTTTGAATCCTTTTTACTCTAAAAAACTTGGAGGATTTTCAAAATTTTCACACATAGAGCTAAAGAGCCGCAGTTATACATCCAAAGAGCCGCATGCGGCTCGCGAGCCGCAGGTTGCCGACCTATGCCCTAGCTGCATCTTGCTGAAGATTCAAAGAAAAACTTTGCCAAAGATCTCTTAAAGGCGTCAATCAATAGTTGTGATGATTTTAAAATTTTATAATTAAATTTGGTTTTTTTTACATTTTTTCAAATGGCAACCCTGCACTGAATGGTGGGTTGGCGCCATTATACGATGGAAACTAGCAGGCGTGTTATCCCATATGCAGAAGTGTCTTCGTGTCATTGGTGGGTTCGATTGTCGCCCAATTTGGTATTGGGCCGATGTTTAGTTTTTTGGGCCGACAATTGTTTCTGAAAAGTTAAAAACCCCACCACCTTGGAAAATGGGGGGAGGGTGGGGGTGGTCTCCCAGATATAATCGACGTAAAATATGAGACAAGTCGATCATTTCCCAAATAATTTATTTGTATAAAATTTGGTACACCGATATTTTTCCCAGAAATTCCATGCATTGTATAGCAAGACTGCTCCAACCACGGGAAAGGGGAATTCCATAGAAAATCGACGAAAAATCTCTAAACAAAAAATGTGAGTAGATTCCCTTTCGATGCAGCCTTTCTTAAAAAATTTTCATCATTGCAAATAGTTAAAAATCCATAAAAAAAATTTAGTGTATGGTTGTGATCTGTTCGAATTGGACATAGATTGCAATGGAAGGCACTCTATCAAAAAAAAAATTTGTACTTGATATTAGTCTTAAATAATCACTAAATTTTTTGTCATTTTCTTCGTCAATTTGCTATAGGAGCCCCCTACCGTGGATGAAGGACTTTTTATACAATGCACGAAGTAGCTGGGAAAAATACATGTGTAGTGTACTGAATATGTTAAAAATCACGCATGGGAACGATCAATTTGTTCCATATTTTAAGTCGATTTTATATATTAAACCCTTTTCCGAGGTGGGTTGTGATTGTAACTTATCAGAAACAAACGTTTTACCAACTTTCGCGACAATCGAACCAACCAATGACACGAAAACACTTCCGAATATGGAATGACACGCCAGCTAGCTTCCAGCGTATAATGACTTCTACCTAACATGCAGTGCAGGGGTGCCATTTGAAAAGATATAAAAAAAAAATCAAACTAATTGATTTAATTTTGAAATCGTCATAACTTTTGATTGACGCATATTAGATGTTCACGTTATTCAACAAATTTGTTCTTTGAATCTGCAGGAATAAGATGCAGCTGTAGGATTTTTTTTCAAACAACAAAGTCACTTTGTCCAAATTAATTTTTGAATTTTTAAACAATTATGCTTTTATTCTCTACAGCCCATTTCAAATCCTAAAGCTTAATTTGCACAGTTGTTATTGGGCCCAAAATGAACCCGAAATCGTGTGTTTATTTAGTGTTATCTCGAAAAAATATTTTTTTGTCAGAAATCCTTCCGTTTTGTTGAAAATGGTCGAACTGATTATGCCTCAATTTGGGCTCTGATGGAAGTGAACCCTGTTCTACGCAAAGTTAGTTAGTTTTTCAAACAATAAGAATAATTTATTTAAAATATTATTCAAATCACAAGTATAGCAGAATTTGGACGTGATTCCAAAGTCGACAGAAGCGGTTATTTCGAAAACTTTCCGTAAGACAATTGATCAATTTAACCCTTCAATACCGACCGACCATGTATCGTTGTTGCTATTTTTATGCACTAATGGATGACCGGGTTAACTTCGTTTTATCCGTTACTTAATAAATCGTTTGAAAATGTTTACAGATCTTTAACTTCTTCGTGCTCGTGAATCAGTTTTCATGAAAATCGTCTTCAAGTTGTTCGAGTTTTGTCCCGTTTCTAGTTGATTTTGTATAGGAGCCCCCCCTTCCATAAAAAGTAATAATCTCGAAACTATTATACAAACCATCTCTGGCCCGAAAAACCCTCGGTTACCAAATTTTACTTAATTTCGACCGACCATTCATACGTGATGGTGTTACAAAGAAAACGCCTCTATTTTTAAATATAAGATTTTGCTAATCCTCTGAGACTTATGATTTCAGAGATGAAAATTTAAAAAAGCATTTTCAATTACTGTCTGGATGGTATTCTCGACTTTTTTTTACCAACATTGCAATTAACAGACGAGGTATTGAAAAACTGATCCTGTACAACTGTGTTCGATATTTACTTTTGAGCCCGAACTCGCGGACATCGGCTCAGGAGTCAACTGACTTTCCAACTGAGCTATATAACAAGCTCAAAAGCAGAGTTATGTTCAGCATTTTTTGTACAGTACGTTGCATTTTTATTTAACTTTTTAATATCACTTCTTCTTTCGTTTAAATAATTTGTAAACCTCTGAAAATGTGACGATTTGAAAGGGTTGATCAGAAAAATCGATGGAATCGGAGTAATGACTCCCTGAACAATTCACCCTATTTATATGATTAACCGAATAAGCCGCAAATTCAGTCTGCAAATTTTATTCTCGTTTTTGAAATATGTTATACGTTAACAAAAGGTATAATTCGATTTGAGAATAAATATGTAGGGGAGAGTGGGGTATCGTGGGCCTTGGGGAAACGTGGGCCACTTTTAATATCTCAGATGTGTGTTGAGATAAAAATCTTAAACCAATTGTCATCGTCGTCGCTTTGCGTGAGCATATATTCCTATATGTTGTTAACTGAAATACGCATCATATGCTTCTTTTATTTATTAAGCTAAAAAAAGTTAGAAAAATTTACTTGCATAATTAAAAAAACACCCGCTAATTTTATCAATGGGGAACCTAAAGTGCATAACAAAAATATGCTCATACGCTTATGATCTTAGTTTTGTCATGATCTTTCACGTGGAAAAGGAATTTTTGATGAAACATCAATAAGTCACACAAACGCAACCAATTTGCAAATCATAGCTTGTGGGGAATCGTGGGCTACACATCTTGAATCACTTATATTTTTAATTTTTTATACACATTCAGAACTTAAAATACGTTTTACCTATCTGTAAAGTTTTCTTATGCAAAATGAAGAGTAATGAAAAATATTTTGTCCATCCTATATAAGAGATTTTGCCAAAACGTTCGCGAGCCAGGTTTTGAAATCTATGCGATCATACACTGCTCTCTTTTTTATTTGGCCGGCCTTCGACCAGACCGAACTGAGCGCCATTAGAAAATTTAAAAACAACAGAAACTAAATCTCGAGCTATTCATATCCTAGATCGCAAAACCGAATACGAATGATTAAAATGAGTTCCTTGAATTATAAACTATTGATTCTAGCTCATAAACATCAAAGATTTTGTTTCTAGGTGAAAATATTTGCACATTAAGTTCAAGTGTCTCGAAAAAATGCTGATGGCGTTCAGTTCGGTCTGGTCGAATCCCGACCATTTCATCATCTGAAAATGCTTTAAAATAACGAAATGAATTAGGAAATCCCAGTTTTAGGTCAATTCATAAACTTTGCATGTTATTTGGTCAATTTGGATTTGGTGGCCCACGATTCCCTACCATTTTTCAAAATTGAAAAAATATTGCTTTTTTCAAACAGTCAGGTCTTGGGGAAAATAACTTATTAAAAATTTAAAAAAAATACCTTATGATACCTTGAAAATGTAGAAATCCAAACCATTTTTTATTTTCATTTTACCTTTTATAATAAAGAAGTAATGGAGCAACGAAAAAAGTGGCCCATGATTCCCCACTCTCCCATACATATATAGGAAAGTTTAAAATTTGGAACCAAATAAACGAGTGCTTTGGATGTTTAAATATAGTAAAAAGATTTTTTTCAGCATTTTCAATTTATACTTCTCGTGACCATAACACACAGTGTGTGAATAAATATTCCAGCTAACAGCTGGTTGCCAGATGTCCTGATTTGATAGTGAAACAAAGTCTTTCGATCAATCTTCCAGATATTGCTAAGACACAGATTTTTTCCTGATTTTTGCTCTGAGTACACAGCTTTTACATACATACTTTCTAAATTGGATGTAGACATCGATATAAATTATTAGAAATGATTCATTTGTGCCAGATTATACTGAAAATATCACCTGTATGCATCAGTATTTTGCCGATCATATCTTAAAACTCTATTTACCAGTAAGATCTGCAATTACATGGTAGAAAAGTGTGTTTTTTGTTTATTTCTATACTCGAAGACAACCAAATATGAAACCATCTAACAGCCTCCCGCCCCTGCCTCCCACAGTTCACACGCATCCAAGTTTTGTGCACTGACATACAAAGACTTTTTTTTCTGAATTGCCCTGATTTCTATCTCTAACACCTGGCATCCCTGGCTAACAATTAAAAGCCCACGACTTGGAAATGAACCAGTACCACCTGATGATTATCAAAAAATTATGCATGAATATCTCAATGATGAGTTTATTAAAATGTAGTTTTTTATGATCAAAATTGCCTGTAAGATCTATTCTATTCTACTTTGTTTATTTACAGAGGATTTTAACCAACTTGGTCATTCGTTCTCTGGAGCCTATATTTTTTAACAGCTAAATTTTGTATAATTTGGTGTTCAAAATTAAACAAACAAAGCAGTGATATATAGACGTAATGATAAAAATGGAAACACCATCAGTGATCGTCCATTGGAAAATTAATCATTCGTGGGTTCGAACAGAAGTGAGCAACTTTATTCAAGGCTTCAAGTTATTTGGCGTTTTATTGAAAAAGTTTCAAAAGTTTTTTTCTTCCAGACTTCTAAAATAAAGACTAAGAAGTGAAAATTTGTAAATTAACATTTTCATTACGAACTTGACTGGTAGCAATCTTCAGTGTCCTGAAAAATTCCAATTCCAAATTCCAACCACCTGGTGCATCTGTTGGACACTCGATGAAAGTGATGTTCAGGGATGTAGTCTGTAAAAAAAATTTCATCACGTTCTATTTAATGTACGTACAATGATTAAAAAACTATTGTAGAAATCTGATTTAATCTCCAATTTTCATCAGTCAGCAAGAAAATCTTTGATTCAGTTTAGTATAAATCATGATACATTTTAAGACTTGTCAAACAAAATTTGAAGTATAAAATTTGATAATTTTATTGCGGCGATAGTATTTGGCAACAATATTAAGAGGTGGGTCGGGAAACTCATGTTTTTATTTGGATATCACTGTTTTCTTTGTAAATAATTAGATACTGGAATCCTATTATCAAACATAAGAGTATTTACTTGTCTATTTTAAATTTCCGTTCATCTTGTTTCTGTACAATTGGAACAGCAAAGTAGGCCTTGCTTGAGTACGGTCATTTTTTTTCGGCGGACGCATTTTTCTTCGGTAGTCCTCGAATTCCATTTTTGTTTTCCTTTATTAAGATCTTTTTCGAAGTTAGTCATTGTACTGAATAATTTACTTATAAAAAAATGAAATTTATTGATATGTTGGCATAGATAGTTTTTCGGGAATACCGGAAATAGAAATCGATTTCAATCCGTTCATTTTTGTTGATTTGTGGAGTGAAGATTTAGACTCTTTTCTAGATCTAGGAAGGAACTTTATTCAAATTGAATTAAAAATTCAAACAAAGTAATTTTGTTTCACTGATGAAGAGGAAGAAACTTTAGTGATTTTCATAAAACAAAACATTTCCCGGTAAAGTAGAAAAATAAAAGTGCCAGCGTCGAAGATTTTTCTTCGCCGATTGCTTGGATTTTTTCAAGACGAAAGCAGGTCACGGAAGAAGAGGTTTTGTACAACAAAGGAATCAAATCAACTGATCATTTTGAATTTAGTAGTAAAGTAGCTTAATTTTTTTTATTGGGGATTCGTGAGGGGGTTAGACATGGCATAAAACGAGGGGGGTGGGTTTAGGTTAGCCGGACTACCTCGGCAAATTTTAAATCTTGAATAGATTACTTAGGTCCCTTTCCAGGATTCTTTATTTGATTCGACCAGTTGGAAGCGAGAGAGATAGTACTGATTATGACTAAGTATTCATGTCGAACAGTATAGTTCTGAAAGTGCTGTACACATCGTCGTACTAGTTCGTTCCCTCTTAGAAGAATAAAACACCATTATATAAAAATAAGCCGATCTTTGATCTAGATGTTTGATATTCAAACTCAAAGCTCATTCTTCACTAAGTACGAGGAGGCAAGTGTGACATCAAACACGAAAACGGCAAAAGTAGATACTCCTATTCATCTATCCTTCCCAGTTCCAATAAAGAAGAATCGAGAGCTTTTCTACGAACGGCAGCGGCAAGTGCATTAAGATTATATTAACAAAATTTGAATTTTCTTTTTCCCTCGAAACCCAATCAGGTTCCATTGCGCTGGGATGTCATGGTGAATCTACACACAAATTGGTCGGAGGTGGGTGCGGGTCTTGAGTGATATAATTTCCGAGCGACCTTCAACTGAGAAGAGGCTCCGCACCAGACCGAATGTCATCGTCTCTCCAAAACGTCACAACCATACTGGGAGATTGGAGATTTTTTCTTTCTTCCTCGCTACTAACTCACACACTGGGCTTTTTTGACAGCAACAACGAACACCCCTGCAGAAATCCTCCCGGTTCCATCATCAATTGGATTTGGGTAGTTTCGAGTGCTTCCCACGAAGAATCATTCCGGGAAAGTTTTCCTCGTACAAACTTTTGCTTCGGCCGCCGTTACATTTCGAGAAGCTAACCCAATAGCTTGGTATTGATGGAAAATTTTCATCAATTTTTATTATATTTCCTGTGACCCCAATGGCGTAAGCCGAATATTTCGCCCCGAAAAACAGGATGGTTGTCGGGGAATTTTCCTAAGCTAAGCACATCATTTGCCACCGCCGCCGCCGCCAGTCAGTTAGTTGATAGGTGAAGGTGATTTTCGGGGGATTTGAAGAGTTTTCTCAGTAGGATTTGCCCCTCGGAACCCATATCACTTTTGATGGCGTTGCCTCGCATCTCTTGATGGGGTTAGGCCTTAAAGGAAACTCCCATCGGATCAGATACGGAGAATCTTGACGCTCTGCTGCTGTATGGACATTTCTGGGAACATCGACATGTGCTAAAATTTCTAATCCCCGGCATTTAACCGAAAAATGCCTCCGGAGATATTCGGATACCCAAATGCTTTTGAGAAATTAATATATCCTAATGTCATTATGTCGGATAAACCGAAGCTTGGGAGATTGACACTTAAATCTGAGATCCTACGCCTTCTATGACAACTTTCAACTTTTTCAACTTTCAATGGGATCTTATCCATCAACAGTCGACAAATCTAGCAATCAGTCCAAATTTTGGGTGTGCCCGAACTGTAGTACTCTGTGAAAGGTTTAGCATTTTGCAACTGCCAAACTCCGTTAGATACTTTATCTGGATCACACTCCCGGTTGTTTCTACCCCCAATTGCTTTCCTGCTTGTTTGAAGATTCCTCCCGATAGCCTCGCTCGGTTGGCACATCGGCAAGCCAGATAAGCTCCGGAGACAAGAGACAGCACATTCGGAAAATATGTCAAATTTCATTAGAGAGTGTGGTGGCCGGTGATTGTGGCTCCATAGAGTAGAGTGGAGCAAAAGTTGCTAGAAGTAGGATCAGCATCCGAAAGAAGAAAGGCCCACAATTGATACTGGGACGACTTTCTCTGAGGGCTTCTGTTTTCGGTTTTCTGATGCTGCTGGTCGGTCTACTTTTTCGTTTCGTAAACACAAACAAACCCGGGACAGGATGCTGCTGCTAGGATTTTCCCATGGCACAGCATCAGCAGCAGTCTCATCTCCGTTGTCTAGGTTCTGGTTCCATTTAGCAACCTTTTCAGATCTCTGCTCTTTCCTTTAGGACTTAGATGACTCCAGGCTCAATCCAAGGGAAAAAAAGTACTTCCGAAGAAACATTGAGGCTGAGGACCTCCGAGAGGAGGGACGGTTTTATATTCACGAAAATTAGGTGACACGTGTAGGGTGTATAAAATTGTATCATTTCGGTTACGGATCTTTGCTTTTGCCGGTTTTCTTCAAAAATCTGCTTTGTATGCACAATAGTTTTGCCACTTTCGCTCGTTCGTTGGTACTTCAATCAAGCTACCGGTAGACAATTCCGAAAGTTTCAGGAGGACGGTCTGCAAAATTGTGTCTCTAAAAGCTTGCTAGGCAGTGATGTTGATGATGAGGATGATGGTTGCCTTAGTTGTTCGAGAGATTGAATAAAATATTATCCACCTGACGTTTAGAGTGAACGACGGCGTCTCGATGTGTTTTTTATGCCACACTTTTTGTGGACTGCAATCTAATAACAAATATTAAATTATACTCAACTTGGCAGATTCATCAGAAGAAAAGACTCTGGTAGTTGATATTTCTGTGAACTAATGTATCAAGAATACAGTGTACAAATATGAGGCAAAAAAGCCAGTCGTTCTCACTCAAATTAATGATAAAAGTGATTCGAAAGTTTGGGATAACTAATTGAGCGAATTTAAGACGATGGCGACCGAAAGTAAAAAAGTTCAGCCTTAAAAAATCTTCAACTTTCCGATGTTTATGAAAAGAAACACAAATGTGACATAAATAAAACAAAACCTTGACAACAAAATTGTCAAAATTGTCAAAATTGTCAAAATTGTCAAAATTGTCAAAATTGTCAAAATTGTCAAAACTGTCAAAATTGTCAAAATTGTCAAAATTGTCAAAATTGTCAAAATTGTCAAAATTGTCAAAATTGTCAAAATTGTCAAAATTGTCAAAATTGTCAAAATTGTCAAAATTGTCAAAATTGTCAAAATTGTCAAAATTGTCAAAATTGTCAAAATTGTCAAAATTGTCAAAATTGTCAAAATTGTCAAAATTGTCAAAATTGTCAAAATTGTCAAAATTGTCAAAATTGTCAAAATTGTCAAAATTGTCAAAATTGTCAAAATTGTCAAAATTGTCAAAATTGTCAAAATTGTCAAAATTGTCAAAATTGTCAAAATTGTCAAAATTGTCAAAATTGTCAAAATTGTCAAAATTGTCAAAATTGTCAAAATTGTCAAAATTGTCAAAATTGTCAAAATTGTCAAAATTGTCAAAATTGTCAAAATTGTCAAAATTGTCAAAATTGTCAAAATTGTCAAAATTGTCAAAATTGTCAAAATTGTCAAAATTGTCAAAATTGTCAAAATTGTCAAAATTGTCAAAATTGTCAAAATTGTCAAAATTGTCAAAATTGTCAAAATTGTCAAAATTGTCAAAATTGTCAGAATTGTCAGAATTGTCAAAATTGTCAAAATTGTCAAAATTGTCAAAATTGTCAAAATTGTCAAAATTGTCAAAATTGTCAAAATTGTCAAAATTGTCAAAATTGTCAAAATTGTCAAAATTGTCAAAATTGTCAAAATTGTCAAAATTGTCAAAATTGTCAAAATTGTCAAAATTGTCAAAATTGTCAAAATTGTCAAAATTGTCAAAATTGTCAAAATTGTCAAAATTGTCAAAATTGTCAAAATTGTCAAAATTGTCAAAATTGTCAAAATTGTCAAAATTGTCAAAATTGTCAAAATTGTCAAAATTGTCAAAATTGTCAAAATTGTCAAAATTGTCAAAATTGTCAAAATTGTCAAAATTGTCAAAATTGTCAAAATTGTCAAAATTGTCAAAATTGTCAAAATTGTCAAAATTGTCAAAATTGTCAAAATTGTCAAAATTGTCAAAATTGTCAAAATTGTCAAAATTGTCAAAATTGTCAAAATTGTCAAAATTGTCAAAATTGTCAAAATTGTCAAAATTGTCAAAATTGTCAAAATTGTCAAAATTGTCAAAATTGTCAAAATTGTCAAAATTGTCAAAATTGTCAAAATTGTCAAAATTGTCAAAATTGTCAAAATTGTCAAAATTGTCAAAATTGTCAAAATTGTCAAAATTGTCAAAATTGTCGAAATTGTCAAAATTGTCAAAATTGCCAAAAAAAAATAAAAATTGCAGTAATGACAAAAATGATAACAATGGCGAAAATGACGAAAATTACAAAAATGACGAAAATGATTAAAATAATAAAAATGACAAAAATGGCAAAAATGATGAAAACGACGAAAATAACAAAAATGGCAAAAATGACGAAAACGACGAAAATAACAAAAATGACAAAAATCACAGAAATGACAAAAATGACAAAAATGACAAAAATGACAAAAATGACAAAAATGACAGAAATGACAAAAATGAAAAAAAGTAAAAAATGACAAAAATGACAAAAATGACAAAAATGACAAAAATGACAAAAATGACAAAAATGACAAAAATGACAAAAATGACAAAAATGACAAAAATGACAAAAATGACAAAAATGATAAAAATGACAAAAATGACAAAAATGACAAAAATGACAAAAATGACAAAAATGACAAAAATGACAAAAATGACAAAAATGACAAAAATGACAAAAATGACAAAAATGACAAAAATGACAAAAATGACAAAAATGACAAAAATGACAAAAATGACAAAAAAGACAAAAATGACAAAAATGACAAAAATGACAAAAATGACAAAAATGACAAAACTGACATAACAATGAAACAAAATGACACAAAGATGACAAAAATGGCCTAACAATGACACAAAAGTGACACGAAAATGGCACAAAGTTACACAAAAATTACAGAAAATAATGACACAAAAATGGCGAAAAAAAACACACAGAAATGAGACAATATTGACACAAAAAACAGAAAAGCTTAAACAAAAATGACTCAGAATAACATGAAAATGAATTCAAAATGACAAAAATGATTCGAAAAAATTTAACAGAAATGAGACGAAAATTTCACAAAAGTTACTCCAAAATGACATTTCAGGGATACAGAAATGTCATATTAAGAAACTGATGATAAAATAAATCCATAAAATGACACAAAATTCCAATTAACTTCAATTTGAAGGTTGTATACCCTATTCTGTTTTTGTAGTCTCAAGTTTATTTTTAAGGTGACTTTTAAAAAAACTATATCAAAAATATTAGAAGACCCTTATTTCCAGAAAACTTTTTCGTCGTGAGCTCCTAAGCTCAAGTTTACAACTGGGAAAGAAAGGTTTTCCTAAATTTCCCACTCACTCCCACACAGAGGAAGGTTTGAAATCGGCCGATGCTTTGTTGGACCAGCTTTGGAACCCTCCTCTATGGGGATGAGTGGATTGTGGAGTAGAAAAAAAATCGCCCCCATAGCAGCGCTTATCTCGATTGTCCCGGAGATGTGAATTATTGAATATTAAGCAGCCAACACGACACAAACTCATTTTCATTTATAATACTTTCCTTTGCCTTTCCTCGGTCGATGGAGGTTTTTAAGTTGGTTTTAAGGGTGGATTTGTTGGTTCGCTTCCGTCGTCGGTGGAAAATGTTGAATAAAAAAATTGAAAATAAAATAAAAATCCGGTTCGGTTTGATTTGGTTTTGGAATAAGAAATTTCGGGTGGCCCCTCTTATGGAAATGGGGCTCTCACAACTAAAATGAAGCTATTTATATTTACGTTTCAAATGGAAGTCATCAAAACGAAAGGCGGTGTTTTTTTTGGTCTCTGAAAAGAGATCCTTCTGATCCAATCTGGGGAGGAGTCTCTTTCGATATGAGCAGATGATATAATTTGAAGAATTATTCATCCAACGCGACGCTTAAAACAGTTTTCGTGTTTTTGGGGGGTCACACTCACTGGTGTCTTGAGGAGAGTGTTTTGAGCCTTAATGTTTTTGGTTTGCAGATGATTTTTTAATGTTTTTCTACAATAAAATCCGGTTATTCCAATCCAAACACACTGGAAGCAATAAAAGCAACAAAATAAATTAAACTTAAATGTAAAAGCCCATACTTTATAACGCTTATGGTATATTTACGAGTAAACAGTGAGCTCAAAAGCTTTGCCTGTTGGAAAATTCAAATCGAACTGTCACAAATCAATAGGAATCAAATACAGCTGTGCATAATTGCGCCATACGTTGTGGGTCGTCGAAAAATATGGTCTGCATTAGAATAACAAGGCTGTGAGCGAGGTTTTCCTAAGCATTTATATTTCGAAAAAGTTTTTGCTCTCGTAAACGCCCCTGCACATCTGCTTATGTTGTTCGTTGCTTCCTACACAGGACAGGACAGAAAAAATGATAGGCAGCTGAGCAAACGACGAATGACATTATCCGAACAACAATCGGATATGCTATCATCATCATCATCATCATCAGCAATAACAACAACAACTTTAGCGGATGGTTGTCTGTTTGGCATTCTACTGTCAATCGATCCGACCTCCCCTCTCAGCTTTTTTCCACCCCTGGATCTGGCCAGGACTTTTACCAATCCAAATTCCCTTTTTCCCATCATTTGATTGCCCCCAAGAAAGATTTTCGCACATACACACAATTATCATAAATTGGTGCCCCATATTGAATATCGCATATTATTCGTCGGCTTTTACGATTATTGCTCCCGGATTGGAACTGCCCCCTTGCACCCACACACACAAGACACTGGACTTTGTTGGCACTCTTCAGTCTCCATCACCCAAATCCAAACTCGAACTGCTAGTTGGCCTTTTCTCTCTGGTCTTCTTCGTCTTCAGAGGAGGCCACAGGCGGTCAACATCAAATTCATGACCTAAACAAAGATTTCTCCCCATCATCATCATCCCCCCATTCCCTCAACCATCGCCAATTTTTCCAAAGCCAATTTCCTCGAAAGAAAATGAAACCTGACCAGGGGCTTAGAATTGTGCAGTTGTGCTTTTCTGTGTGCTCATCCTCTGGAAAGGCAACCCACCTCCTGTCGGGAGATTTTCTTCCTTTCTTTCATCCATTGAACCATTCTTTGAATTTCCACCTTCAACAACTTTAGTATGTTGATCATTTTCTCCCCCCGAAGGCATGTATTATGCTCTGCCGCAGAAAATGAGATTCCTTTTCCCAGAGCTGGAATGTCTTCCCTACAAACGAAAAGAGAAATCGAAAAAATTGATCCATCGTTTTCCTCAATTCCAACTATCAAATGCACTTCGAAGCCGAGAGCCAAAATACTTTAGTACAATCCGAAGTTGATTCAATTGGATCTCTAATTCGGATGCTGTCGTCAATGAGCTCGAAACCTAATCATTGACCAAGAACATTTTGATTGCCCAATTTCTCATTCAGACTCTCGAGAAAGAGGAAATCGGTTTTCGGTCTTTTAATCCTCTTTAATAAGTTTTCTCCCTCGGTGAAGTTTTGGCATAAAATTGAAGCCGAAAATGCCACACATATAACAAAATCTGCAAACATTCTCACTTTCAAAAGAAATTTGAAATTAATTAGAATTTTGGATAGTGTTTTTTAATTTTTTAGAAATTTTATGACGTTTTCGTGATATTATTGTAACAATTTTGTGTCACTGTTATGTGATTTTTGTATCATTTTTGAGTGTTTTTTGCAACATTTTTGTGTCACTTTTTTGACGTTGTTGTGTCATTATTATCATTTTTGTGATCTTTTTATGAAATTTTATTACATTTTCGTGAAACACTTTTGACACTTTTATGACAATCTTTTGTCATTTCTATATACTTTTTTGTTATCATTTTGGTGTTATTTTATATAATTTTTGTGAAATTTTGGTATGATTCTTGTGAAACTTTTATGACATGTTTGTGACACTTTTGTGAAACCTTTTAAGCCACTTTTTTGGCACTTTTGTGATACTTTTGAAACACTTTTGTGACACTTTTAAGACAGTTCTGTGACACTTTTGAGAAACTTTTGTGAAACTTTTGTGACACTTTTGTGACACTTTTGTGACACTTTTGTGACACTTTTGAGACACTTTTGAGACACTTTTGAGGCACTTTGTGACACTTTTGTTACACTTTTTCTGACATTTTTGTGACACTTTTGTGACACTTTTGGACAATTTTGAAACACTTTTGTGACAGTTGTGTGACACTTTTGTGTAAGTTTTATGACACTTTTGTGCAACTTTCGTGACACTTTTTTGACACTTTTTCTGACACTTTTGTGACATTTTTGGACAATTTTGAAACACTTTCATGACAGTTTTGTGACACTTTTGTGAAACTTTAGTGGAACTTTTTGTCACTTTCATGAAACTTTTGTGACATTTTTGAAACACTTTCGAAACACTTTTAAGTCACTTTTGTAACACCTTTATACACATCTGAAACACCTTTGAGACACTCTAGTGACACTTTTGTAACACGTTGGTTACACCTTTGTAACACTTTTGTAACATTTTTGGACACTTAGGTCTGTGACACTTTTGTGAAACTTTAAAGACACTTGTGTGACACTTTTTTGACTCTTTTGTGACACTCTTGTGACACTTTTGTGACACATTTGTGATACATTGTGGAACTTTTGAGACACTTTTGAAACACTTTTGTGACACTTTTGTGAAAATTTTGAACACTTTTGAAACACTTTTGTGACACTTTTGTGAATCTTTTGTGACACTTTTGAAACACTTCTGAGAATCTTTTGTGACACTTTTGTGGCACTTTTGAAACACTTTTGAAACACTTTTGGAACACTTTTAGAACACTTTTGGAACACTTTTGAAACACTTTTGAAACACTTTTGTGTCACTTTTGTAACATATTTAAGACACTCTAGTGACACTTTTGTGACACTTTTGTCACACTTTTGTGACACTCTTGTGGCACTTTTGGACACTTTCGTGATGTTTTTGGACACTTTTGAAACTTTTTTGGGACAGTTCTGTGACACTTTGTGAAACTTTTTAGACCTTTTGTGACACTTTTGTGCAATTTTTGTGAAACTTTTTTGACACTTTTCTGACACTTTTGTGCTAATTTTGAAACACTATTGAAACACTTTTGAAACACCTTTGAGACACTCTAGTGACACTTTTGTTACACTTTTGTGGCATTTTTGGACGCTTAGAAACACTTATTTGATAGGTCTGTGACTTTTTTGTGAAACTTTAAAGACACTTTTGTGACACTTTTTTGACTCTTTTGTGACACTTTTGTGACACTTTTGTGACACTTTTTCGACTCTTTTGTGACACTTTTGTGACACTTGTGAAACACATTTGAGTGACACATTTGTGACACTTGTGAAATACCTTTGAGTGATACTTTTGTGTAATTTTATGACACTTTTGAGTCACTTTTGCGTCACTTTTGCGTCACTTTTGTGACAACTTCCCAGATCGAAAAACAGGAATCGATTGAACCGTTAAAACGGTCTGAAAACAGGCCGGGAAACGTGCCAGATCAAAACCAATTCAGTTCCCTGTCAAAACAATCAGTTTGTTTTCTGATCAAATTTAGTCCGCTTTCGGCCAAAAATCAGTTTGTTTTCGAACCAAATGGGGTCGTTCCAAAATTGGCCTGTCTTCTAGATCCGAATTAATGCTGGTAATTATTGTTAGAAATTATATAAAAACAAAAAAAAAAAACAAGTGATCATGAATAATATTTGATCTTTTATTTCGCAATTTGTTCACAAAATAATCCCCATTCTTACATAAAATTAGGTACATATTAAAATCCGATTAGATTCAGTTTGGGCGACCGTGTGGTTTATGAGAAATCCTCCTGCGGAGGAGCCAAGCAGAGAAAATGGCTTCATACAAATTTATCGCTGGTATCGTCGAGTGAATGACCTCTGCTAGAGATGATAACCCCAAATAAACTATTTGTAATTAGAACAAAATATTTACATAACATTTCTTAGAAGGAACTCACCAAAAATGGCTTTCAAACAATAGCTCTTACGTTCAAAATTCTTCCTCTACACTTTGGTAGTCAAAAAATCATTAAAGGGAGGCGGCGATTGGAAAGGCAACAACTAAAAATTCCTGGATTGCTATGATTGTTTTCGCCATAACTGATTGATCTCAGATAAAAAAAACCCGGACAATGATAGGTCGAGATTTGGTCCGTTCAACTGATCGAAACTGTTCGAAATCAGATGAGGATAAATTTTTCCAGCCCAGTCAAGAAAAAATAGACCAAATTTGAACCCAAACCGAACCGATTCAAACTCAGACGGAAAACGAACATTTTTGACAATTTTGATAATTTTGATAATTTTGTCAATTTTGAAAATTTTGACAATTTTGACAATTTTGTCAATTTTGAAAATTTTGACAATTTTGACAATTTTGACAATTTTGACAATTTTGACAATTTTGACAATTTTGACAATTTTGACAATTTCGACAATTTTGACAATTTTGACAATTTTGACAATTTTGACAATTTTGACAATTTTGACAATTTTGACAATTTTGACAATTTTGACAATTTTGACAATTTTGACAATTTTGACAATTTTGACAATTTTGACAATTTTGACAATTTTGACAATTTTGACAATTTTGACAATTTTGACAATTTTGACAATTTTGACAATTTTGACAATTTTGACAATTTTGACAATTTTGACAATTTTGACAATTTTGACAATTTTGACAATTTTGACAATTTTGACAATTTTGACAATTTTGACAATTTTGACAATTTTGACAATTTTGACAATTTTGACAATTTTGACAATTTTGACAATTTTGACAATTTTGACAATTTTGACAATTTTGACAATTTTGACAATTTTGACAATTTTGACAATTTTGACAATTTTGACAATTTTGACAATTTTGACAATTTTGACAATTTTGACAATTTTGACAATTTTGACAATTTTGACAATTTTGACAATTTTGACAATTTTGACAATCTTGACAATTTTGACAATTTTGACAATTTTGACAATTTTGACAATTTTGACAATTTTGACAATTTTGACAATTTTGACAATTTTGACAATTTTGACAATTTTGACAATTTTGACAATTTTGACAATTTTGACAATTTTGACAATTTTGACAATTTTGACAATTTTGACAATTTTGACAATTTTGACAATTTTGACAATTTTGACAATTTTGACAATTTTGACAATTTTGACAATTTTGACAATTTTGACAATTTTGACATTTTTGTTTCATGTCTAAGTATCTTAACTTTCAGAGATGGGCCCCTGGTTCCAACATATAATTTTTTTCTTTTTCGCGGTTTTTTTGCAGTACGTATATCAGCGTTTAAAAAGCTTTACTGATTTCAGAGATTAAAATTCAGCAGGAGAAGTCGACTAAGAGAATCGCTCCTTTCTTTTATAGCAAATTTGGTGTTTATTCAAAATGAAAGTAAACATCCAGAAAATTACGTATTGGATTGAGAGGACCGCCCATCACACCAAATTTAAACAATTTGCTAGCTAGCCCGAAGTTAACAGTATTGAGAGGAACACTTGGAAGGATTCCTTCTGAGGGGTGCCATAGTTGTCCTGATTGAACAGATTGGAAGAACCGCTTGTTTTCTCTATAAACTTTTAAAGTTTTTCTTTTAAAATGGTCTTGTTTTGTTTTATGAGAAACAAACTTTTTATTGATTGTCGCTGCTTGAATGTTTTTAGACTGTGAACTATTCAATTTTTTCCAATGTATAAAATCCTTCATATTTTCACGCTCCTGTCCCACGGAATCTGAAATCAAATGCTTAGCCACTGCACCGGGACTGTGCTAAGCTAAGAGAACGGGAGCCATAACAGGAAATGAAAATTGGATTCGTTCTGCTGTAAGCTGACCAGAGATTGTATTTGCTATATTGGTCCGCATACATCGACTGGAGACTTGGACGTATCGTATGTCTGTATCACTCTAGCCGGTCACCATCTACTGGCCATCGGGATTGGATTGAACAGGACTGGCCTGAATGGGCTAACCATCCGCATTGATGACGACAATGATGATGATGACGATGGCAACGAAGACGACGACGACGGCAATCCGGAGCAACCCAATTGATGGCAAATTAATCGGACAAAGACAAACATCTTCCGATCGAGTGGGGAACGACAGGAGAAAGTGGAAAGAATGGGGGGACTCATACACTGCCGGCCAAAAGTTTGGGATCACCCGCTAAAAAACATGCAAATTTTGATCGTTTATATCTCAGCCGTCTTAGGACATATTGCAAATCTTCTGATCTCATTTGAAAGATATTGAGCAATAGCTATTTCGGACGTATTTTGCCCATAAATAATGTTCTAGTTTTGCACCTAAAACTTAACCTAAAGTTAGAACATTTTCAAAAAATCGCACTCAATATTCAAAGCCCATCATCTCGCGATAGGGCGAACCAAATTTCAAAATTTGAGTTGCATTAGAATCCTTATTCTATGCTTCTCAAAACACAATCAAACATTTTTATGCAAAAATTTAAGAAGGACTTTTAATTAATAAAAAAAACACTTAAGTTATCGTCCAAAAGTTTGGGATCACCCCTCAGTATGGTGTATCGGCCAAAAACATACAAATTCATCTCATTCATATCTTTCTCATCTAACATCGTTTTGCAGATCTGAAGGGTGCATTTGAAAACTTAGGAATTGTTGTTTTTTCATAAATTCATACAAAAATTATATTTTAAAGTGATAACCATAAAAATATTATCTGAAATTAATTGTTTTTTGAAAATTCACACCTATGATTGTGAATTTTTTATGGTTATGGATTTAAAATATAATTTTTTAATGAATTTATAAAAAAACAACAATTCCTAAGCTTTCAAATGCACCCTTCAGATCTGCAATACGATGTTAGATGAGAAAGATATGAATGAGATAAATTAGCATGTTTTTAAAAGAATGATCCCAAACTTTTGGCCGATACACCCTACTAGGGGTGATCCCAAACTTTTGGACGACAACTTAAGTGTCTATTTTATTAATTAATAGTACATTCTTAAATTTTTGCACACAATTTTTTGATTGTGTTTCGAGAAGTATACAATAAGGATTCTAATGCAACTCAAACTTTTAAATTTGGTCAACCCTATCCTTAGATGATCGGTTTTGAATATTGAGTGCGATTTTTTGAAAATGTTCTAACTTTAGGTTAAGTTTTAGGTGCTAAACTAGAACATTATTTGTGGGCAAAATACGTCCGAAATAGCTATTGCTCAATATCTTTCAAATGAGATCAGAAGATTTGCAATATGTCATAAGACGGCTGAGATATGAACGATCAAAATTTGCATGTTTTTTAGCGGGTGATCCCAAACTTTTGGCCGGCAGTGTATGCGACGACCGACCCGATGAATGCAGTAGCAGGACAACACGTCCCTACATACCTACTGGCTGTTTCCGAGAACAACTTCCTGGCAGCCCCGAGGAAGCACGATCCGATTTCTCTCGGTATTTATATTGCGGGAAGAAAGTAATAAAGCATTATCTTGTGTGGATTGCTTCCTAGACTTGCAATCGGTGGAAAAAACAGGAAACTCTACCCGGATAAAACGGCCATATTTTCCTATTTTTGTAATAGGGTTTCTTTTGGACGCTTCGGGAGGAGAAAACGAATCGCAATTTTAAGATGGCGTGAATTTCACCTCACTAGTACTTCTCTTTCCCCCCGGTGGTTGTCAGAATTTTAGCTGACTGCGCTTATTCAGTAGCAATTTCAAACTTTTTTATGACCCAGTCATAACGAATTTATGTTCCCGGGCGTATGAATTAACATAAATGGATGCTGTTGCTGTTAGCGGTGGTTTAATTTGGACCGTTCTTGGTTTGCAACAGTTCCATTTCCGAATCGTAGCCAAGCTATCTCAAGCCGAGAAAAGAACATCGAACCAGTGACATTGTACGTAGATAATTACGGCAACGTTCAAAAGCCTGATAGCCGCAGAATAATGAAACCACACAAAAACCATTCAAAAACCGAGCCAGGCCCGGTAGCCATTTTTGATAATGATGGCCAATTTGAATCGCCTTTTGACTTCTTCAAATTTTGCTCATTTTCTCAAATGCCCAAAACCATCAAGGTTAGGGTTCGTTTAACAACGCCCATTTGTTCCAGCATTCAGGCACTACAAATTCAATTTGAATACCGCACAGATGAAAAAAAAATTGTTGATTACAATGTCAATTAAATGATTGTGCAAGGTTTATGACTTTTTTCGGAGACTCCCATTTTTGTGGATAAAATGCGGTGCAATCGGGATTAATCGCCCTGAATTTGATTAACATTCTAGTGAAAGTTGTCAAATTTGTCAAAATTGTCAAAATTGTCAAAATTGTCAAAATTGTCAAAATTGTCAAAATTGTCAAAATTGTCAAAATTGTCAAAATTGTCAAAATTGTCAAAATTGTCAAAATTGTCAAAATTGTCAAAATTGTCAAAATTGTCAAAATTGTCAAAATTGTCAAAATTGTCAAAATTGTCAAAATTGTCAAAATTGTCAAAATTGTCAAAATTGTCAAAATTGTCAAAATTGTCAAAATTGTCAAAATTGTCAAAATTGTCAAAATTGTCAAAATTGTCAAAATTGTCAAAATTGTCAAAATTGTCAAAATTGTCAAAATTGTCAAAATTGTCAAAATTGTCAAAATTGTCAAAATTGTCAAAATTGTCAAAATTGTCAAAATTGTCAAAATTGTCAAAATTGTCAAAATTGTCAAAATTGTCAAAATTGTCAAAATTGTCAAAATTGTCAAAATTGTCAAAATTGTCAAAATTGTCAAAATTGTCAAAATTGTCAAAATTGTCAAAATTGTCAAAATTGTCAAAATTGTCAAAATTGTCAAAATTGTCAAAATTGTCAAAATTGTCAAAATTGTCAAAATTGTCAAAATTGTCAAAATTGTCAAAATTGTCAAAATTGTCAAAATTGTCAAAATTGTCAAAATTGTCAAAATTGTCAAAATTGTCAAAATTGTCAAAATTGTCAAAATTGTCAAAATTGTCAAAATTGTCAAAATTGTCAAAATTGTCAAAATAATTAAAATTATTAAAATTGTCAAAATTGTCAAAATTGTCAAAATTGTCAAAATTGTCAAAATCGTCAAAATTGTCAAAATTGTCAAAATTGTCAAAATTGTCAAAATTGTCAAAATTGTCAAAATTGTCAAAATTGTCAAAATTGTCAAAATTGTCAAAATTGTCAAAATTGTCAAAATTGTCAAAATTGTCAAAATTGTCAAAATTGTCAAAATTGTCAAAATTGTCAAAATTGTCAAAATTGTCAAAATTGTCAAAATTGTCAAAATTGTCAAAATTGTCAAAATTGTCAAAATTGTCAAAATTGTCAAAATTGTCAAAATTGTCAAAATTGTCAAAATTGTCAAAATTGTCAAAATTGTCAAAATTGTCAAAATTGTCAAAATTGTCAAAATTGTCAAAATTGTCAAAATTGTCAAAATTGTCAAAATTGTCAAAATTGTCAAAATTGTCAAAATTGTCAAAATTGTCAAAATTGTCAAAATTGTCAAAATTGTCAAAATTGTCAAAATTGTCAAAATTGTCAAAATTGTCAAAATTGTCAAAATTGTCAAAATTGTCAAAATTGTCAAAATTGTCAAAATTGTCAAAATTGTCAAAATTGTCAAAATTGTCAAAATTGTCAAAATTGTCAAAATTGTCAAAATTGTCAAAATTGTCAAAATTGTCAAAATTGTCAAAATTGTCAAAATTGTCAAAATTGTCAAAATTGTCAAAATTGTCAAAATTGTCAAAATTGTCAAAATTGTCAAAATTGTCAAAATTGTCAAAATTGTCAAAATTGTCAAAATTGTCAAAATTGTCAAAATTGTCAAAATTGTCAAAATTGTCAAAATTGTCAAAATTGTCAAAATTGTCAAAATTGTCAAAATTGTCAAAATTGTCAAAATTGTCAAAATTGTCAAAATTGTCAAAATTGTCAAAATTGTCAAAATTGTCAAAATTGTCAAAATTGTCAAAATTGTCAAAATTGTCAAAATTGTCAAAATTGTCAAAATTGTCAAAATTGTCAAAATTGTCAAAATTGTCAAAATTGTCAAAATTGTCAAAATTGTCAAAATTGTCAAAATTGTCAAAATTGTCAAAATTGTCAAAATTGTCAAAATTGTCAAAATTTTCAAAATTTTCAAAATTGTCAAAATTGTCAAAATTGTCAAAATTGTCGAAATTGTCAAAATTGTCAAAATTGTCAAAATTGTCAAAATTGTCAAAATTGTCAAAATTGTCAAAATTGTCAAAATTGTCAAAATTGTCAAAATTGTCAAAATTGTCAAAATTGTCAAAGTTGTCAAAGTTGTCAAAGTTGTCAAAATTGTCAAAATTGTCAAAATTGTCAAAATTGTCAAAATTGTCAAAATTGTCAAAATTGTCAAAATTGTCAAAATTGTCAAAGTTGTCAAAGTTGTCAAAATTGTCAAAATTGTCAAAATTGTCAAAATTGTCAAAATTGTCAAAATTGTCAAAATTGTCAAAATTTTCAAAATTGTCAAAATTGTCAAAATTGTCAAAATTGTCAAAATTGTCAAAATTGTCAAAATTGTCAAAATTGTCAAAATTGTCAAAATTGTCAAAATTGTCAAAATTGTCAAAATTGTCAAAATTGTCAAAATTGTCAAAATTGTCAAAATTGTCAAAATTGTCAAAATTGTCAAAATTGTCAAAATTGTCAAAATTGTCAAAATTGTCAAAATTGTCAAAATTGTCAAAATTGTCAAAATTGTCAAAATTGTCAAAATTGTCAAAATTGTCAAAATTGTCAAAATTGTCAAAATTGTCAAAATTGTCAAAATTGTCAAAATTGTCAAAATTGTCAAAATTGTCAAAATTGTCAAAATTGTCAAAATTGTCAAAATTGTCAAAATTGTCCAAATTGTCAAAATTGTCAAAATTGTCAAAATTGTCAAAATTGTCAAAATTGTCAAAATTGTCAAAATTGTCAAAATTGTCAAAATTGTCAAAATTGTCAAAATTGTCAAAATTGTCAAAATTGTCAAAATTGTCAAAATTGTCAAAATTGTCAAAATTGTCAAAATTGTCAAAATTGTCAAAATTGTCAAAATTGTCAAAATTGTCAAAATTGTCAAAATTGTCAAAATTGTCAAAATTGTCAAAATTGTCAAAATTGTCAAAATTGTCAAAATTGTCAAAATTGTCAAAATTGTCAAAATTGTCAAAATTGTCAAAATTGTTAAAATTGTCAAAATTGTTAAAATTGTCAAAATTGTCAAAATTGTCAAAATTGTCAAAATTGTCAAAATTGTCAAAATTGTCAAAATTGTCAAAATTGTCAAAATTGTCAAAATTGTCAAAATTGTCAAAATTGTCAAAATTGTCAAAATTGTCAAAATTGTCAAAATTGTCAAAATTGTCAAAATTGTCAAAATTGTCAAAATTGTCAAAATTGTCAAAATTGTCAAAATTGTCAAAATTGTCAAAATTGTCAAAATTGTCAAAATTGTCAAAATTGTCAAAATTGTTAAAATTGTTAAAATTGTCAAAATTGTCAAAATTGTCAAAATTGTCAAAATTGTCAAAATTGTCAAAATTGTCAAAATTGTCAAAATTGACAAAATTGTCAAAATTGTCAAAATTGTCAAAATTAACAAAATTGTCAAAATTGTCAAAATTGTCAAAATTGTCAAAATTGTCAAAATTGTCAAAATTGTCAAAATTGTCAAAATTGTCAAAATTGTCAAAATTGTCAAAATTGTCAAAATTGTCAAAATTGTCAAAATTGTCAAAATTGTCAAAATTGTCAAAATTGTCAAAATTGTCAAAATTGTCAAAATTGTCAAAATTGTCAAAATTGTCAAATTGTCAAAATTGTCAAAATTGTCAAAATTGTCAAAATTGTCAAAATTGTCAAAATTGTCAAAATTGTCAAAATTGTCAAAATTGTCAAAATTGTCAAAATTGTCAAAATTGTCAAAATTGTCAAAATTGTCAAAATTGTCAAAATTGTCAAAATTGTCAAAATTGTCAAAATTGTCAAAATTGTCAAAATTGTCAAAATTGTCAAAATTGTCAAAATTGTCAAAATTGTCAAAATTGTCAAAATTGTCAAAATTGTCAAAATTGTCAAAATTGTCAAAATTGTCAAAATTGTCAAAATTGTCAAAATTGTCAAAATTGTCAAAATTGTCAAAATTGTCAAAATTGTCAAAATTGTCAAAATTGTCAAAATTGTCAAAATTGTCAAAATTGTCAAAATTGTCAAAATTGTCAAAATTGTCAAAATTGTCAAAATTGTCAAAATTGTCAAAATTGTCAAAATTGTCAAAATTGTCAAAATTGTCAAAATTGTCAAATTTGTCAAAATTGTCAAAATTGTCAAAAATTGTCAAAAATTGTCAAAATTGTTAAAATTGTCAAAATTGTCAAAATTGTCAAAATTGTCAAAATTGTCCAAATTGTCAAAATTGTCAAAATTGTCAAAATTGTCCAAAATTGTCAAAATTGTCAAAATTGTCAAAATTGTCAAAATTGTCAAAATTGTCAAAATTGTCAAAATTGTCAAAATTGTCAAAATTGTCAAAATTGCCAAAATTGTCAAAATTGTCAAAATTGTCAAAATTGTCAAAATTTGTCAAAATTGTCAAAGTTGTTAAAATTGTCAATATTTACAATTTTTTTCATCTTTCAAACTTTTCTGGCATGTTATGTGATTTATTGATAGAAAAAATAATTTCGATCATCAAAACAGACTTTTGAAGAATAGCTTCTAGGAAAGAACATAGAAATTGTTCAACGAAAGCGATTCAAAAATGCTTCTATGGTACGCTGAACATCTGAAGCGATGAAAATTTGATCAAAATGACTCGGAAATAACGAACTTTAAAAAAAGAATAATTTTAAACTGACTCACAATGAATGGATGCAACATATATTTAAAAATAACAAAGTCATCTCATATTTACTTGAAACAATTCACAGATCTTTATCCAGACATGTTCGAACAATCCTTCATTCCAACCGTGTTATCTTCTTCCAATTGACAAGTTTTAAACCATAATTCAATATCATTCAACTCGAACCTCAACCCTCTTGAAGAATTGAGCAAAAACTCATGTGTGGTTCGAAAATCACCTATCCTTCTCCGGGTTCTCAACTCCGAAGTTAAATTCTTCAATCGAAATTTCTCGTCATCGGCCATCGGCAAAACTTTCCTCAATATATAGTAGTTATTGAACGACGACCGTCTCCCGGCAAATGGAGCATGAATATTCCCCATCTGCTTCTGTGATGTTGATTTGTCATCCCTAAGAGCTCCTGAAATGACTGAAAATTACTCTGTCGTTGGCTGGTGGAGTAACGATCCTTATTGAATTGGAAATGCTGTTCCCGGATGCTGTGTGATGCGACTGTGTATGAGGTCCTTCCAGCAGATGTCATTTTCAAAATCAGATGCCGCCAGTCAGAGCCTCAAATACTAAACTCGACCACACAACAGACTCGCCAATGCCATGGAACGACCAACTCTTTCGATGGATATTGCTGCAAGAAAATGCTTTTCAATGAGTTTATATGACTTTGCAGTGTAAGTATTTGTTTGTATGTGGGTGGGGTAGTTCTCTATATGTCGTGTTGAAGTAGCTTTTTTTCCCTAACTCACCCCCTGAGTTTGACAAAAAGCAGCATGGAGCTGACAACTTCAATCCCTGTCAGAAGGTTCTCTACTTCGGTCGCTGCTAAGCTAACAACACACAGACACACATTATTGAAGCAATATAACGGGGAGAAAACGAGCACGACTTCGCTCCAATTCAGCCGGACGAGATTCATGTAATTCAAATTTACTGCAAAAAGAAATGTCACGACATGATGATGCTGTTTTAGCTCCATTTTCCGCAACCCCATTTTTCCCTCGCACAAATAAATGACAGCATGTTTCCTTCCGCCCGCCATCACTAAGCTCCACCGGAATCCCACCGAAAGCCACCAATAATCTACTGTGAAGACTTTCTGAAGCGAGTGGGGATGCTGCCAACTCGTTTATTTCATTTCGAGATGCCTGCCCCAAAAACCGGAGCCAAACTTTCTAATCGAATCCGTGTGCCGATGCGACTAGACTCGAGTGTGCGAAACTTTCAAGAGAAATTTTCTGCCAAAACTTTCGCTCCGGAAATGGTGAAACACATTGAACTGTCTCGGAGTTACGCGCCCGAAAGTATGCTCTCCAAACTTCCATCGACCGAAACTATCGACGACCGCCAACGATGGGACGGAAATTGGGAAAAACAAAACAGGAAACGGATACCCCGAAAGTCTGGGAAATCGCTGTGAAGCTCACCGGGAGTGTTTTGAACATCTGCAACATTCAGTCTTGCACCGCTCCTCCGGCGGCAGAAATAGGAGCAACAGTATCTAGGTAGCAACAAAAGCGGTGCGGGATTTGATTTTCATTTTCCCGAAACGGAACGGGTGTGCTATTTTCATATGCGAAATTTACGCTCCGATAAGCTCCGGTGAAAATTGTTTCCTCCCTTCTTCTTGGTCATGGAATCCTAAAGGGGTAGCTTTAACTCTTTTTGGGAATTAAAACATGGAGGAATTTATCATCATCAGCGACAAAGATAAAGAATACCTTTTCTAGGTCTATCATAAATTTAAGAATGGCAGTTTGTTCGGTGAAATTTGATAAAAGAGATGAAAATTTTTCTCGTTTTTGAGTCATTCTTGAGACGATAAGGCGGTTTTCGGGGTATTTACAATGAAATTATTAAGAAGCAATTTTGACGTTATTTTTGGACCATTCAAGGTATTTTGAATGAAATTTTTAAGTTAGTTTTATGAAATTTTCATAATCTTTAGATGTCCCTACTAAAAAGGACATCACTTTTCTCCGCAAGGCCGATAAATTAAATCTACAAATTATTAAGTTACTTTTAAGTTTTTTTCGAGTAATTTTGTAATACTATCAAATTTGTTTTTGAGTGAGCTTAAATAATTATCTTTTAATCAAGATAAATAAATATGCAAAAATTCATTTTTATTGGCAACTCTAAAGCGACCCTCAAGCGTCTCGAAATTGAAAAATTTATGCAAACAAAATTTCCATTAAAAAATACCAATTTATCAACACTTAAAAATCTTACAACTTGATTGAAGTAAAAATTTTAAGTCTAGAAAGAACTTCAGCTGATTTTAACCCATGTTTTTGCAGATGATTTATTAAAACAAAGACGATTATGTACAAATATAAAAAGTGCATTCATTTTGGTGTAGATACCTCAATTTGGTCACGTTTTGTCAATTCAGGCATCAAAGTCTGATTGGCCTTATATAAAAAGAAAACTTGGTTTTTTGTTCAAATAAAATTATAAATATTCTACCAAACTTTTGATAAAGGAGATTATCGGTATCCCATCACTTTCTACAGTTAAACATTTAGGTAATAAATTGTGTCTCACACATGACTTACATTTTCCAATTTTCTGCCCAAATTATTTTTTATAATCATAAACTTTTGAGTAAGTTAAATTAAAGAGAAGTTTCATTTGATTAATAAACTGCATTTCTTGTTTTCAACGTTACTGTTTGACAAACTTCATTTCATTTCCTCCAACTTATCTCCCGAGCAGACTTTTATGGCAATATTATAGCTTTAACTGCTGTCATCGTGCTCGTTTGTGGCTCTAGAGGCAACCTAGTTTCGCTCGAAAAACGGACGAAGTCACACTGAGAAGAAAGTCAGTTTTGCGAGAAGTCCACCAATACTCTCAACGTTGTTGTCAAAACATTAAACAGCTGTTTGTGGCTGAAAGCAAAACAGTTGAAATAATGGACGGGAATTTTTTTTTTCAGGGATTTTCATCCTATTGGATGATTCATCCCATCTCCTACCGTGGCTAGTGAATGGACGGGAAAATGATTATTGCGCGATTTTGAACCTCTCAGCCAAGCAAAAACGTATTATCTGCAAACGTATAAAAGGCAATCCGGATGTGAAAAACCGAGTGAATAAATCCAGAAAGGAGAACAAAATGACAGCTGCATGTAAACATTGCGCTTGTTCTCACGCACACCTACGTATGCAATAACTCGAAAATCGAAAGTCGTTTTTTAATTCAGACGGATCCAGAGCCAAATCCAAACAATTCATCATGAGCTTTGAGAGCACAATCATGAAACTTTTTGGTTTAAAACACAACCTAAATTAGGCATCACCGTGTTCTAAATAATTCCACAGAAAGGGCTGTAAAACGAGGTATCAAATGACTTTCAATACAACCAAAGGAAGGAAAATGACAGTCAAATGTTTTTATGTTTGTATTTTCGGGCATAATCATACCAGATTTCGCTATCTATACATAATAACTAAATTAAGTGTTATGTTATTGTTAAAATTTGCTAAGGGGGGAGGTTTTGCTTTAAAAATACTATTTTCTGCTTCCAGACTAAATTTAACATCTATCAGCGAAATTCGGAACATTTCAGCTTGTTGTTCGAACCTCTTTTTGGTCAAGGTAGTGAAACCATATTGATACCTAGCTTTGCTTACGTGGAAAAAACAACATCAAACGATGCTATCATGTTGCTGTTGATACCTCATTAACGTTTCACTTCGCTATTCGAAAAACAGATTTTGAATTAGGAGTTGGTAGTAAGTCCGGCTAGTCTGGGGATGACCGGAATTACGGGTGGGGGTGTTGACACGGCCTAAGGTTGTCAGTTAACGATACGTAGTATTGCCACAAGAAATTGTAGAAACGTCAAATTCGGTATAAGGAAGAAGTTATAAAAAAAAATAGAGATAGATCGAGAAAACGTGGACACGAAAGTCACGGTGATTTATGAAAAATTATACGTAAATTGATTTATAATAGTGCTATTTATACTAGCCTAAAAATAGGTTTCTCAAACCCTGCCAATCGATATTTAAAAGATCGATATTTGGTATTCGGTAGGTGAATTCTTTATTTATTATAATACGCTAAATAACTGAACCTCCGTTGTACAGGTTAGAATCGTCTGTGTAGAAGAGGTTGAAAAATCAACGGCTACCTACAAATTATTAGAAAATTCGTGAGAAAGCTCAACAAGTATAGTGCTATCGTAAGTTACGACGGATAATTTATCAGCGAAACCTTAAAATGAATACTATTTACTACAGGTATAAAAGCACAAAAATACTTTGTTCGAGCGAGGTTAAGTAGTTAACAAAAACACCCAATTAGAACCATTTGGAAATCTTGAAGGCTCTCCAAATTCTTCCCGGACACGGATTGTAAGTAAACATGAAAAATTAACCTTTGTCAGCTGTACTTGAAGATTTGCTCGGTACATGTAGATAAAAAGAGCCAAGAAGTTATATGGAAAAGATCTCACTTCAATAGTACAGAGCGAGGCAAATACTAATTAATTGTAAGTAATAAACATTACACTTAGATTCAGAACGTCATTTGATTGTACTTCCAAAAATATATTTCAGTTTGAGTTGTCACAACTGCTACAAGAATAGTTTTTTGTCACGCCTAAATCCGAAAAAAATACACCTGAACAACACTTCAATGATGTTTTGTTATGACCTAATAGTGTTATCATTTTGGAGCAAATGCAATGGTAGCGTTTTGCTATCGACGCATAGTGAAAAAAAGGTTTCTTGTTCGAATCAAATTAAAAATATTCTACAATTGCAAAACTTTTGCTAAACGCATGTTGAAGACAGAATACACTATGATTTGTAGGAATTTATTCTTAATGTGGCTCTTTCAAATCCTAAACTTTGGAAATTTGATTTTTTGATCTTTTTTGACTCATAAGGTTGCCGACCACTGGCCTAGTGGCAAGGTGTCGAAGAGGTAATTCAGAGGAATCGAGTTTGATTCCTGGTCGAGGAGAATTTTTTTATTTTCCATTCATGATCAATTATTTTGAATGTTCCATTATACGGCTCTTCGCATCATCCGGCAATAAAAGAACCAGGAAAATAATGGGTGAGTGTTTGTACTTTATTTTGTGATTGCTTTTTTTTTCGATGGATGCTACGATCGTTTAGTGCAAAGTGCATCGATCATGTTATAAATCTCCTGGACCAGGAATCGAACTCGAGTCCTCTGAGTTTTCTCTTCAAAATCTTATCGTTAGGCCAAATTGTCAGATTAAAACAGTCAAGTTTGTGTAGCCGATGATTAGCTTAAATACTGAAGCTCGAGCGATCGGTAGCTTTGTCGGGTCGGACGCAGTCGCAGCTGACTCAACTGAACCTCAGGCAACACTGTCAGCAACGGCGAGTCGACAAAGGTTGACAAAGTTCCCGGCTTTATGACGCGCTCACATCACATAACGGCCTCATTTGGTAGGCAACAGTGGAGGCGTTCGGTTGACAGCGCTGGGTGATTCTCTACGATGCGGACACAAAGTTGTAGCTCTATAATTCAGTTGACTGTACTGCTAGATCCTACTGGTAAAACATGCTCATCTTGCCCCGATAAATGGTGCTCATACTACCCCATTTTGTAACTTGTCACTACTGTTGGTTTGTCTATGGTATTTTGAGCAGTATAATATTTAAAATGGCTTCCAAAATGGCTACCAAAGGGAGGTGTTTTTTATGGTAACTCATTTTGTGCCGTTGTACCAACAATAGTGGCAAGTTACAAGTTTGAAAATCTTAAACAAGCGGTAAGTGTAACTAACAAAAAAAAAAGAAATCAACGATTTTTAAGTTTAACACTAATTTGTCAAATTTTACATTGAAAACAAACAGGAAAAAGGGGAAAAATAGAGAAAAAGGTAGACAGTAAGCTTTCACAAAAAGCACACAAAAACGATTCGATTGTAAGTAGCCCGACCAGGAGAGCATATCAAAATTGTTACTCAAACCTATCTCAATGAGATTTAACAATTTTATTCAGATACACCTTTGATATCACAATCTTCGTTTTTGTCGTTTCGAAAAAAGTGATTATATCTCATCTGATACAAACCGTTTGTTTAAACTGTATCAATTTGCCTGCTTGGAAAACATTAATTGGAATTTCGAAGCTCTCATTCCAATACACCAGGTCTGGTTCTGTGGTAGCGTACGCGCCTCTCTACCCGCAGGTCGAGGTTCGAATCTCCCGGCTGTACCTAAACTTTTCAAGAACTGTTTCAATGGGATACAATACATGAAAGTTTGAGTACAAGGCAGGGACAATGCAACCTTGCATACAAGCACTTGAATCCAAAGCGAACATTCTATGAAAACTTGTATGCAAGACTCAAATTTTTACCCCTTTTGGTGGTCAGTATCCTATCTGATTGAGATATAATCTTGATATAATGCTATCAAAGGGTGATATAATTAAGTTATTCTTGCAAGGACTTTTTGTTATAATTTGAGATGTTTTAACATCCTAAAAGTACTAAATTTGTCTCTTTTTGATATGAAAACAAAAATAAATATTAAAATATCTCATCTTGATATAATTTGGTTTTTCTCTTCTGATCGGGAGGATAAACCAATTTTAATATTTTATGCATAATTTAGTTACGATAAAATAATTTTAGAATTCCTTGATGATAATGCTAATCAGCATCGAAACGTCGGAATAATCAGAACATCGTTTTTTAATTAGTTTTGACTGCCTTGCCGAGCAATAACAGCATCATAAAATACAGTCGACATCTCTAATCGCCGTTAATATTAACTCTTGAAATGTAACTCAAACAGTAATATTTTATATCGGGCAGCACTCTAAGGCTATGATCATTTAGAATCCGGGCAGTTACAAACGTGTATAATTTAAAAACTATTCATTTGATCGAAAAAATATCTATGGAGGAAATGAAGGTGTTAATATGACATTTAATGTAAAATATAAAAAAATATTTATCAATGATTTCAAGAAATACTCTAACATTTTCATAAAATCTCTTCTTCATCTTTGCACACTTTTTTCAGTCATGTATTGATTTATTTTTTTACCACAGAAGCAAAACCTTTGCAAAATCATGAATTCTCACACAAACTCACCTGGAAAAAGCAATTGGAATCTGGTTGGAACCTTTTCATGAATAGGCATCTCGAAGAATTTGATCTCTTAGATCTGGTTTTATCAAAAAAATTTTGTCCATCAGAACACATCTGTCATATTGTGTAAAAACCTGATGCACAGATTGCGGTCTTTGTTATTAACTTGGTGTCTACTAGTCAGGCAACACGTTTTGCCTGCAGGAAATGTATTTTTTTTGCATTTTGCATATTTTTCCAGTCTGCATTCAGTTATCCCCGATAACCATAGACTTTTTATCATATTTAAGATCAAGGGTTGCACTCCGATGGTTGGTTTGAATTTCGTGAGGATCCTAGAGAGGCTCCTTTTACTTCTTAACCATTTGGTCCGAAAAAAAAATCAGAAAAAATCAACAGCTTTCAAGTCACCAATGAAGAATTTTCGGGGCCGCAAAATGTGTAAAAGAAGCAAATTTGTGCAAAATTATTTTTACTTTTTACCATGAAAGACACGTTAACTTAAAAATCTATCAAAAATGTGCAAGAATCCTTTTCATAACTAAAGTTTTGCATATCCGAGCTCTATTAACGTAGCTATCGCCGAAATAGAGTGCCCGGATACTAAATGATCATAGCCTTACAACTGGTAGGACGGTTGGAAATGTCAAAACTCAATTCAAAATGTGCTTTGAAAAAGTTAAAAAAGACAGCTTTACCCAATCTGGTGGTTCTAAATTTCTGGTAACTCTAAACTTTTTTTGCAAATGATAGAGAATCTAATGGAAATAATTTCATTAGAACATTTTATCACTCTAAAATCCATAACTTCCTTGCAAAATAATATTTCTGAACAATGTACAAAAATCTGTCAGTGCTAAAGAATGCTCTGTTTCGGGCGTTATATTTTTTTCGCTACTCCTACAGCTTTGCATCTTTGTCAAAGTTGTAGCCAGAGAAGCTCCATACATTGGAATTCCATTTGCATTGCGATAGAAGAAAGTATTCAAGATGAATAAAAAAAGTCACATTCTCCGAACAAATTTTCGCGTTTCTTCATACAAAATTTCTCAGATCCTGGAGGATGAAAAGCTTGATTTTATTTCAAAACATATTGTGAAGAATTTTAAAGTAACGTTTACATGATTAAACTTGAATTTTTATGTTTCTTTGGGAAATTTGAATATTTTATTCTGAAAAATCTACATAGTTTTTGTTTCCTCTGTGAAACCGACCCTGGTAAAGGCTATTGTGTCAATTAATAAATTCTATAAAGGAAATTTTCCGTTAAACAACTTTGTCGAAGACCGTAGCTTCCTATCTTATTTGGTAATGAAGTAATTAGTTGTGGAATAAAGGTATGCCAATAGACATTGAAAAAAAAACAATAAATTCAACTGACATCACTCCTAGTGCCTAGCGAAGAATTGCTTGAAAAGTAGTCTTGCAATACCTCTCTAGGCATCAGCAGTGAAGTTACGGTCTTCGATAATTTAATTCAGCGGGAATTTTCCTTAAGAGAATCTATAAATTTACACAAAAACGATTACTAGGCTCGGTTCTACAGAAAAAAAACAAAAATGATTTTGATTTTTCAGTACAAAGTATTCAATTTTCCAATATCAACATAAAAGTTCCAATTTACTCATGTAAAAGTGAATTGAAAATTCTGCAAAAAATCATGGATGAGTTTCGAATTAAAACAAAGCTTTTATGACCCCAGGGTTTGAGAAATGCATCGGCTAAGTAAAATTCAACAATTAGTACATGAACAATGTGAATAAATGTTAGGTATATGTGTTGTGAGCCTACTTGGTTGAATAATTCTACTGAATCAAATAAGTCGAAAGATTCCCGTGGTTGCTTTGATTCAGTGAAAAAAGATTGATTATTTTTTTTATTAAATTTTTTTCGCATCATTTAAAAAAAATTAAGATTTATTTTCATGGATTAAAATCATGAAGTTACTCGTTAAGGAGCTTGCATTTACGAAACCTCTAAATTTCTACAACTATTAAGAAAAAAAAACAGGTTTAGTGCAAGCGTTTATGGATCCTGACCCACTTTTTCTAAAAAACGACGTTACGCGACCAAGATTATTAATCTTTTCATTCCCCAGTCGCTCGCCATTACTCAGATTGCAGTTCTTCCGTTTAATGGCGATTATCGGGCATTGGAATCGAATAGTTTTGGCAACCCTTTTTGTTTCGGGGGCTCTTTCTTGCTCGAAGTGCGTGCTGCCCCTTAAACAATCATTCATACATACATGTACAACGTCATATTGCCATCATCATTATCATCACTCTCGGGCAGCAAGTCGTCTTCTAGTAGGTACAATTACTCCATTTTTATGACATATTTGGCACCGAAATCGCACGCGTTGGAGTTTCCGCTCATTTTGAGGCCACCACCAGCCCACATGCGAGAGATCGCCAAACCCTACTTAAAATTTGCCGATTGAGGAGAGGTCGTAAATTTTCTAGACCGAGCAAGCGTCAGGGCATTAAGTACTTCCAGCTTCTTCCGGTCGGTGGCTTGACGCCGATCAAAATCCGGATCCGGACACTAACCGGGTTTGTTGTTACTGCTGCTGCTTGTGATAATTCAACTTAATTCTCGCCGGCTATCAATTTTAACGGGCAGCGGCGAGGTCGCCAAATGTGACTGCGAACGCAGAAGACAAAGCGCCATTTATTGGCACCCCGAAATATCACTCGCTCTGCCCTAAGTAGTAAATCCACTTCCCGAAAACGACCGACCCTGGAGGATGTTGCTGTTGGTGGTTGTATTTGTGTGTTTCTGTGTGTGTGTGTGAGTGCGGCAGCGTGCCGGTAAAACACAAACTGATGAGAGGATAATTGTTTGTGACAGCTTTTGTCTGGGATAATCGAGAGGAAATGCGCGTCGTCGTTGTCGTCTTTTTTTGTCGACCTCTTCTTCTTCGCCATTTTCAACTTCATAGACGCCGCCGCCGCCCGATCGTTAAATTTTCCGGCCTCTTTTCCGGACTATGAAATGTGATTGGATTATAAATCGATTAATTTGCGAGTTACTTGATGGCGGTTTTATGTTGTTCTAATGAAAAATGTTTTTGAAGGCCCCTAGGAGAGGTTGGAGGGAAAATATTCGAATTCTATAACCCTACAGGATAAAAAGGCTATCCCAACTCATTAAAATCCGATTTATTGCCAGTTGCTAGAGCGTTTTAAGTGTTTACTTATAGATCGAAAAGTCTGCGAAATTTTGTAGAAAAAATTACTGAGTGATGGCCTTTACAGTTGTTTTTGGCCACATGATTCAGTGCCATTTTACTTTAAGGCGATTTTTTTTCTGTTATTTTAAAGTCACTTTAAATTGATTTGAGTAATTTTTGCAGTAGTTTCGAAGGCAATGCGGAGGCATAGTAAAGTCCTTGTGAGTGACATTTTCGAACCATTAGAGACTTGTATTCCATTTTTTTTTTCGATTTATTTCAGAGTAATTCTCAAAGGAATTTTTGGGTTTGTTTTGGGACATTTTTTAGTCATTTTTGATGCTGGTTTGATGAGGTTCTATGGATTCAATTGGTCATTTGTGAATTAATTTCGAGTTATTTTCAGATTATTTTTGAGTGATTATCGAGTAATTTTCTAGTACATTTGGAGTTTATCTCTTAACAGTTTTCCAATTTGAACCATAGGCAATGACAAAAAATTGCAAAAATGACAAAAATGACAAAAATGACAAAAATGACAAAAATGACAAAAATGACAAAAATGACAAAAATGACAAAAATGACAAAAATGACAAAAATGACAAAAATGACAAAAATGACAAAAATGACAAAAATGACAAAAATGACAAAAATGACAAAAATGACAAAAATGACAAAAATGACAAAAATGACAAAAATGACAAAAATGACAAAAATGACAAAAATGACAAAAATGACAAAAATGACAAAAATGACAAAAATGACAAAAATGACAAAAATGACAAAAATGACAAAAATGACAAAAATGACAAAAATGACCAAAATGACAAAAATGACAAAAATGACAAAAATGACAAAAATGACAAAAATGACAAAAATGACAAAAATGACAAAAATGACAAAAATGACAAAAATGACAAAAATGACAAAAATGACAAAAATGACAAAAATGACAAAAATGACAAAATGACAAAAATGACAAAAATGACAAAAATGACAAAAATGACAAAAATGACAA